>NC_064829.1:73100544-73403574 GCF_024166365.1 Elephas maximus indicus | reverse complement strand
GGTTTTTGGTTTGGGTTACTAAATATAATAAAACCTGCAAAGCTGGAAACTGTGTAAGACAGAAACCTGTCAGAGAAGGAAAACTCACATATTTTCTAATAAAACGAGCAATAGAAAAGTGCTAAGACTGCACCCTATCAAAGATGGAAAACGTGTGAGACTCAGGAAAACAAGGCAGTCCCATAGAGTTCTGGCTCTCACTGGTTTCACTGTGATCGTTCTGTACCAGTGTATGTTTATTGTGGCATTAAGAGACATGTAAAGAATCATAAGAAATTGAGCTTCTTTTAAAGACTTTATAATCTGTTCTAGCTTTTTTTTTTTTTTAATCCATTAATATCTAACTACATTACATTACATAACATCTAGTTGTTGTTGTTAGGTGCCGCTGAGTTGGTTGCAACTCATAGCAACCCTATGCACAACAGAACAAAACACTGCCCAGTGCTGCGCCATCCTTATTATCGTTGTTCTGCTTGAGCTCATTGTTGCAGCCACTGTGTCAATCCACCTCGTTGAGGGTCTTACTCTTTTCCGCTGGCCCTGTACTCTGCCAAGCATGATGTCCTTCTCCAGGGACTGATCCCTCCTGACAACATGTCGAAAGTATGTAAGACACAGTCTCGCCATCCTTGCTTCTAAGGAGCATTCTGGTTGTACTTCTTCTAGTTTCTCTGTAAGTCACTGTTTATTAATTAACTTGGCCTATTTTGACCCTCTGACTAGTGTTGTAAGGAGCCCTGGTGGTGCAATGATTCAGTGTTTGGATGCTAACCAAAAGGCTGGTGGTTTGAACCCACACAGCCATGCCTTGGTTGAAAGACCTGGTGATTGCCCCCATAAAGATTACAGCCTAGAAAACCCTATGGAGCAGTCCTATTCTGTCACATGGAGTCACTGAGTCAAAATTGACTCAATGCCTCCTAGAAACAAAACAACTAGTGTTATTTAAGCTGAAGACATGCCGAGATATTATAGATAAGTGACAGAAGAGGGATGGCACAGGGGTCACCCTTGTTTGTGGAAGGCCATTCTCCTGAGCATATCCATTTATTTATTTATTTACAAACATTTATAGAGTTCCTACTGGTGGTCCTGTACAATGCCAGGCAGAGGTGGTAAAAGATTAAAAAGAAAAAAACAAAAAACAAAGAGGGTTCAGAGAAGATAAATAACAGAAATCAACAATTATAGGAGCTCAGCGTTGCCATCAGGGGTTCTCAAGTTTCTATAGTAATATTGCTCTGCACTGGAATCAGGGGAGCCTAAGAGAGAGGAGTTCACTGGTATGAAGGCTTCCTGGATGGGAGAAGTGCATCTGGAGGAAAGAGAGTCACTTTCTGGCAAAATGAATGTCATATGCAAAGGAATAAAAGAGCCTGACAGCATTCTTCGAGAAAAAGCGAATAATTCAGCATAGATTACTGATGGTGTCAGGGTTAGTGCCTGCAAAGGAAAGAAAGGAAAAGAATAGCTTCAGGGAGAATGTATGTTGTAAAAAGGAATTTTTTATTAGAGGACAGAGGTGGTAACATGTTTATGTGTTGAACAAAAGGAATCAAGCACAAAGGAGGGGGATAGTCAATGGAAGGAGGGGCAAGCGAGAAAAAAGGAAGGATGCATTTGATGAAGTCAACTGCTTCCTCCCAGAAGAGGCCTGGGAGAGTCTGTTTCAGAGAACATCCCCTTTCTCTGTGGAGTGGGTGGTGTTTGAGAGGGGTGGAGACACTGTGGAATACCGCAGTGGGTATCTTCGGAAGAGGATGCATCAGTGATGGCTGCAGGCCAGGGAGGATGTAACAGGGGGACAGGGGCTTGGAGATGGAGACTAGCTGCAGGAATATAGAAAAATAAACAAACAAACAGATGTAAATACCTTCACTGGGGAAGCATTGACAGTTTTTGTTACCGATAAGAAATTAGGATGAGGATTAGTGTAGAAATATGGGAGTTGTTAAGAAGGACAATGGATGAATGAAAATCGAAGAATTAAAATTTTCCAAAGCAAATATTGGTTTTACTTGCAAATATTAGTACATAGTCATTTATTGATATAGACCAAAAATGTTAGCTGTCTCAGAAACCCAGCTATTTTAGCTTCATTCAAATAAAATTTGTTGTTTACATAGATGTGGCGTCGATGCTTTTGGCTTCAGAAAAGTGACTTCACCTAGACAATGAAGAGAAAGGAAGAATATAGAAACTGCAGATGTATTCAGGACCAGTGGGAGAGGCTGTGGGGTTAAATTCTAATTGCAAACAGTTGCATTATCTATAATTTACCTTTAAATGCCTATGTAAATGCTGCCATTATGTGATGTATGTGTGTTCTATTCATGCCCCAGAGAAGGTTAAAGTCTCAAATACTTTAATCAGGAATCCACACCCCAGGTGTGTTTAGTTAGTATTTGAAAGACTCTCCAGAGGTAGCCCAAACAATTAAACAGTTATCTCTAAATATTATACAGGAAGCTTCAATTAGCATGAGAAGTTAGAAATTGTTTTCATCCCCCCCCCCCGCCATGAAGTGAGGATCAAACCAAAAGAAGCCCACGAAGGTCGAGTCAATTCCTACTCATAACAACCCTATAAAAAAAATAGGATAGCAAAAAATGAGTGATAAATGTATATGGTTGTCTGAAAGATTATTTAGGCGTTTCTCTCCTTGCATTAACAGAGTGTTAAGGATCCTTCAAGCCCAAACACCTAATTCAATAGTACTTTAGAACTAGAACTACATTGGTCCTGTGTAACAAGCTCTCTATCCTCGATCTAGCTAGAGTCTGGACAGAGTCTGCCATTAGACTTTTACACTTGTCTGAGTGTCTAAAGGGATAGAGAAAGGACATCGCCAAGTTTACATGCATAGATTCTATGATTATTTGTGCACTCGCTTTCATCACATGTGTGTAGGTAGCATAGAATTTAGTCCGAGACTTGCTTTTATTATGATATACCACCTGAGAACAGGCATAGACATATAGGGTGTATAGCTCTTATCTTCCTCTAATCAAAAGAAGTTATCTATATCTATCTGAAGCCCTGGCAGCACAGTGGTTAAGAGCTCAGGCTGCTAACCAAAAGGTCAGCAATTCGAATCCATCGCCCACCTGTTGCTGTGGAGTCAATTCCGACTCAAAGCGACCCTATAGGTTTTTATCTACATCTATAAAATGAATTTTCCATTATTGAAAAGACAAATCTTAATCAGAAACAATATTTGCATAAGCTCGAAATTGTTGTTGTTCTTAGGTGCCATTGAGTTGGTTCTAATTCATATCAACTCTATGTACAACAGAATGAAATGCTCACAACCGTTGCTGTTTGAGCCTATTACAGCCGCTGTATCAGTTCATCTCATTGACAGTTTTCTTCTTTTTCTCTGACCCTCTGCTTTACACAGCATGATATACTTCTCTAGAGACTGGTCCCTCCTGACATGTCCAAAGTAAGTGAGATGAAGTCTTGCTATTCTCACTTCTAAGGAGCATTCTGTTTGTACTTCTTCCAAGAAAGATTTGTTTGTTCATCTGGCACTGCAAGGGTTATGCAAGGTGTATATCAAAGTATCTCCCCCTAACTATCCGGTAATCACAAAAAGAAAAATAATAACTTTATAATGGAGAATCCTGGCAGACACCACTTTAGCTTAGTGATCAGCTTAACATCACCTGCAAGATCTGCTGACATCAGGTACCCCCAGTAGGATGCACTGAGGAGGACACATCACCTCTGTGGCATCTTTCCCAATCTTGGGTAACTTGTATGTAGACATGAAAAACATCAAACTGAAATTGGTGGGTATTCTACAAAATAACGAACCAGTGCTCTTCAAAAGTGTCAAGGTCTTGAAAGACAAGGAAACACTGAGGAACTCTTACTGATGGAAGGAGATTTTAAAAAGACATGACAACTAAACACAATTTGGGATGCTGGAACAAAAAAAATGGACATTAGTGGAAAAACTGGTGAAATCTGAATAAATTCTGTAGTTTAATTAAAATAGTACTATCCCAAGATTAATTTGTTAGTTTTAATAATTCTTCCATCATTTTGTTAGATGTTAACATAAGAAGACACTGGACGAAGGGTGTATGGAAACTGTATTTTATTTCATTTTTTGCAACTCTTCTGTATAAGTCTAAAATTATATCAAAATAAAATGTAAAGAGGGAGGAAGAGAGAGACAAAAGGGAAAATAGACCTTAAAGGTCATTCATCTCAAACGCGTCCTAATGTAAATATATAGCTCACAAATCTCTATTTCTACCTCTATCTCTAAAGAAGGCACATATGTGAAAGCTCTTTGCATTTTGAAACAAAAGAAATTGTCATTGTAATTTTTGTGTAATAACTCCGTGTCTTTCACTGTCTTATACTGTAATAAAATACAGATAAAATAACAATGGAGAGAATTATTATGATTAAACAGTAAATAGATTCACAAGAAATATAGAATACAATTAAAGACCATGCAGGACTTAAATATTGTAACTAAAATGCAATTTAAAAAATGAGAGAATTTTCTCCATTGCCTCAAGAGATCTTGAAGCCTTAAAGTGAAGAAGAGAATGAAAATATATATTATGCTTTCTGTGTGTTTGATTAAGTCATTTTTGTGTCATTGATGACAATGGCATAGTGAAATAAAGTGGAAAAGCCATTGTTGGCCTGTCAATGGATGAGAGACTATGGTACTAAGCATAGCTATTAATAATCAAAAGCTGTGGAAACTAATGGGACCCCACAGATATTTGAGAAGATATTAAAAGTTCTTTATCATAATGAGGTGAAAATGTAATTAATTAGCTTACAATGTACTGAACAATGCCATGGTATAAATAATTTTAATCAGTTGTCAAAGTAAAGTATTTTCATTCAAATTTTTACTCAAACCACTCTGTTCACATTGAAACGCAGCCTCAGGAAAGGATAGACAGAGAAGGCAAAAAAATCCACTAAGCCACACAAGGGCTATTTTCTTTTCCTTTAAAAAAGACCGTGTACAAATGCCTGAAAATTAATAAACCTAGCTTACAGTGTTAACTTATTGTGATTTTAAAGTCTATAAAATGAAACTGTTCTTGCATAAAATCAATTTTCTCTTAAAAATCCATTCATTCCAAAATAGCTTTTGTCTATTACATATCAGAAATTGTTCTTGGCGTCTGGGATATATCAGCAATTAGTTAAAACCAGCATCCCTCAGAGAGCTTACATTCTATTGAATCTGCTAGGATTTTTTTTGTCACACATAACTGAAAATTCAACCCAAATTAGCTTAATTTAAAAGAGAATATGTTGACTGAAATAACCCAAAAATATGAGGAGTGGGACAGGTATGTATCACCCAAGGCGTAATTCTGATTTCTCCCCATGACCCCAACTCCTAAATTATCTCAGATTTCCAGTATGGTAGTAAAAAGAGAAATTCTTTTTCTAAGAACACAAAGTCAAGATTTCACTGTGTATTGTTGGCTTGGCTTGGGTCATATGCCAATCCTTTAATAAATTAGTTGACCAAAAGAAATGTGAAGTGTGGATTGGCTTAGGCATGAGTTTTGGGCTACCTCCAAGAGTTGGGGGCAAAATTAGATTTACAAGAAACATCACATATGACAGTAAAAAGAAGGTTCATACAGAAGGAAATTGTAGTACAATTAGCAGATGAATCCCAAACAGTAAATGACTATGATATACATCTACTATTTTTTTCTGTGTAAATAGAGTAAGAAATTTATCAAGTTTTTTTAATAATTGAGATGGTTATACATTATTAAGCATGTATAATTGAAATTAAACCTCTTTTTTTTTAATAGATTCAAGAAATGTGTGAAATATTGTGAAACTTAAGAATCACACTGTTTATACATACATATGCTTTCTTTCACTTCGGGAATTTAAGTTATTATATACTACAGCTGCTAACCAAGAGGTCAGCAGTTCAGATCTGCCAGGCACTCCTTGGAAACTCTTCCAGGCAGTTCTACTCTGTCCTATAGGGTCGTTATGAGTCGGAATCAACTAAATGGCAGTGGGTCATGGAAACATTTCCTAAAGTGATGATATTTCTTAAAATGACTGAGACTTAATGAGTTAAGTTTGGAAAAGTGTCCAAAAGATGAGACTTTTCACAAGGAAATTTGGGGATATGTGTTGGTCAGAGTCACCCTAACTTCTGTTGGTGCCAGAGGTTACTATTGGTTTCAACCTCATGCATTTCAAAAAACACCTCATATATACCAGGTACAGCAGATGCATCCACCCCTGTAAGTTCTGAGTATTGCTGTGCCGAGGACTCCTCCCAGTTCCAGGGTTATAGTATCCTAGCTTTCCCCCTTTGCTTCCCCAGCTGAGGGGTTATAGCCAGTTTCTGCAGTCATTATCTCTGGTTTACCACAGTGATCACTCTCTGCTCTTCCCACTCTCAACTCGTAAATAAAAAATACCCTGTATTAAATAGCATCTGTTTGAAATACCTAGTAAACTTTCTCTTTACCTGAATGGGCTGCGAGTAATACATAACTTTTGTAAATAGAACAGGTACTACCAAGATTAATACATTCAAGAAATGTCATGAAAGGATTTCTAAGCAGAGTTACAGGAGATACTTTGAAATACCCGTCAACCAAGTCTATGAGTCAAAAAGTGATTAAAAAAAAAAGGGGGGACAATAATAAAGTAAAATAAAGCTATCAGATTTCATTATTTTTGGGTTAAATTCTAGGTAATTAATTTTTAAAATATACTTTTATGTTTTTTCCCCCTAAAAGTTTAGTTGGAACAGTCAAAATTTAATACATTTCTGTTTTTTTAAAGAATTTGTTGCCTTTAGAATTAAAATGTAATTGAAATATAATCAAGTTTTACTACTTTTTTCTGCATTTAAGGTGAAGAAGAACAGAATAAATCTCTTTGATAGGGAAAACACAGATTTTTGATAAATATGTATCTTTAAAAGTAAAAGCAGCTACAGTATATTCACAGCCCTTGTGGCACAGTGGTTAAGAGCTCAGACTGCTAAGCCAAAGGTTGGCATTTGAATCCACCAGCCTCTCCTTAGAAACCCTATGGGGCAGTTCTACTCTGCCCTATAGAATTGCTATGAGTTGGAAACGACTCAATGGAAATGGAATTTTTATACTGTATTCACAAATACTAGTCATGACCAATTTTAAATCAAATGCTGAAAAATTATGATGATATATTTGGAAATTTCAAAGTTTAAAAGTATCAGTAATGAAGAAATTTAATGTGAAATTAAATACACTAAAATGGAGGTTCCATTTCAGCTCACTAATGCCTAGGATATTGATGTTTATGCTTCCCATTTCATTTTTGATGGTTATCAATTTTCCTAGATTCATACTTTGTACATTCCAGGTTCCAGTTATTAATGAATGTTTGCAGCTGTTTCTTCTCATTTTGAGTCATGCCACATCAGCAAATGAAGGTCCGAAAACTTTACTCCATCCACATCATTAAGGTTGACTCTACTTTGAGGAGGCAGCTCTTCCCCAGTCATCTTCTGAATACCTTCCAACCTGGAGTGCTCATCTTCCAGGACTATATCAGACAGCAGTATTAGCCATCTTGAATCAGACAATCATATAGTCTACTATACTGGGAATGACAACTTGAAGAGGAATGTTGTTGCATTCATCATCAAAAAGAACATTTTAAGACCTATCCTGAAGTGCAATGCTGTCAGTGATAGGATAATATCTATACAAAAAAAAAAAAATTTTTTTTTTTCAAGGAAGACGAGTTAATAAGACTATTATTCGAATTTACACACAACCACTAGGGCCAAAGATGAAGAAATAGAAGATTTTTATCAGCTGCTGCAGTCTGAAATTGATCGAACATGCAATCAAGATGCATTGACAATTGCTGGTGATTGGAATATGAAAGTTGGAAACAAAGAAGAAGGATCAGTAGTTGGAAAATATGGTCTTGGTGATAGAAACAATGTTGGAGATCGAATGATAGAATTTTGCAAGACCAACGACTTCTTCGTTGCAGATACCTTCTTTCACCAACATAAACGGCAACTATACACATGGACCTCGCCAGATGGAACACACAGAAATCAAATTGACTACATCTGTGGAAAGAGACAATGGAAAAGCTCAATATCATCAGGCAGAACAAGGCCAGGGGCTGACTGTGGAACAGATGATCAATTCCTCATATTCAAGTTGAAAATGAAACTGAAGAAAACCAGAGCAAATCCACAAGAGCCAAAATATGACCTTGAATATATTCCACCTGAATTTAGAGATCATCTCAAGAATAGATTTGATGCATTGAAAACAAGCAACTCAGGACCAGAAGAGTTGTCGAATGACATCAAGGACATCATCCATGAAGAAAGCAAGAGGCCATTGAAAAGACAGGAAAGAAAGAGAAGACCAAGATGGATGTCAGAGGAGATTCTGAAACTTGCTTTTAAAAGTCGAGCAGCTAAAGCAAAAGGAAGAATTGATGAAGTTAAAGAACAGAGGATTTCAAAGGGCAGCTCAGGAAGACAAAGTAAAGTATTATAATGACTTGTGCAAAGAGCTGGAGATGGAAAACCAAAAGGAAAGAACATGCTCAGTGTTTCTCAAGCTGAAAGAACCAAAGAAAAAGCTCAAGCCTCGAGCTGCAATAGTGAAGGATTCTATCGGGAAAATATTAAACGACAAAGGAAGCATCAAAAGAAGATGGAGGGAATACACAGAGTCATTATACCAAAAAGAATTAGTCGATATTCAACCATTTCAAGAGGTGGCATATGATCAGGAACTGATGGCACTGAAGGAAAAAGTCCAAGCTGCTCTGAAGGCATTGGCGAAAAACAAGGCTCCAGGAATTGATGGAATATCAACTGAGATGTTTCAACAAACAGATGCAGCGCTGGAGGTGCTCACTCACCTATGCCAAGAAATATGGAAGACAGCTTCCTGGCCAACTGATCAGAAGAGATCCATATTTATGCCTATTCCCAAGAAAGGTGATCCAACCAAATGTGGAAATTATAGAACAATATCATTAATATCACACGCAAGTAAAATTCTGCTGAAGATCATTCAAAAATGGCTGCAGCAGTATATCTACAGGGAACTGCCAGAAATTCAGCCCGGTTTCAGAAGAGGATGTGGAACCAGGGATATCATTGCTGATGTCAGATGGATCCTGACTGAAAGCAGAGAATACCAGAAGGATGTTTACCTGTGTTTTATTCACTATGCAAAGGCATTTGACTGTGTGGAACATAACAAATTATGGATAACATTGCAAAGAATGGGAATTCCAGAACACTAAATTGTGCTCCTGAGGAACCTTTACATAGATCAAGAGGCAGTTGTTTGGACAGAACAAGGGTATGCTGAGTGGTTTAAAATCAGGAAAGGTGTGCATCAGAGTTGTATTCTTTCACCATACCTATTCAATCTGTATGCTGAGCAAATAATACGAGAAACTGGACTATATGAAGAAGAATGGGACATCAGGATTGGAGGAAGACTCATTAACAACCTACATTATACAGATGACAAAACCTTGCTTGCTAAAAGTGAAGAGGACTTGAAGCACTGACTGATGAAGATCAAACACCACAGTCTTCGGTATGGATTGCACCTCAACATAAAGAAAACAAAATCCTCACAACTGGACCAATGAGTACCATCATGATAAATGGAGAAAAGATTGAAGTTGTCAAAGGTTTCATTTTACTTGGATCCACAATCAACAGCCGTGGAAGCAGCAGTCAAGGAATCAAAAGACGCATTGCATTCAGTAAATCTGCTGCCAAGGACCTCTTTGGAGTGTTGAAGAGCAAAGATGTCACCTTGAAGACTAAGGTGTGCCTGACCCAAGCCACGGTATTTTCAATTGCATCATATGCATGTGAAAGCTAGACAATGAATAAGGAAGACCACAGAAGAATTGATGCCTTTGAATTGTGGTATTGACAAAGCATATTGGATATACAAACCATGGACTGCCAAAAGAATTAACAAATCTGTCTTGGAAGAAGTACAACCAGAATGTTCCTTGGAAGCAAGGATGGTGAGACTGCAACTTACATACTTTGGACATGTTGTCAGGAGGGATCAGTCCCTGGAGAAGGACATCAGGCTTGGCAAAGTACAGGGTCGGTGGAAAAGAGGAAGACCCTCAAAGAGGTGGATTGACACAGTGGCTGCAATAAGGAGCTCAAGCATAACAACGATTTTAAGGACGGTGGAGGACCGGGCAGTGTTTCATTCTGTTGGGCATAGGGTCGCTATGAGTCGGAACTGACTTGATGGCACCTAACAACATCAACAAAACAGATGTTAGATGAGCCATCTAGCATAAGAAATTATGGATTCTATAAATTTGCCATTTTGGAAGTAAAAAATTTTTGAATGTCAGCAATTTCCTATGGCTTATTTTAACTTTTTAGATGATTTGTTTTTGTTTTTAAAAGAATACCATAGAATAATACAGTCTACTTTTATTGAGAGTTAAACATGCTAGAATAAATTTATTGCCAATAAATTTCCTCTGAAATGGTATCTGTTTTTGCATGAAATCACAAAATTATACAAGTACAAAGTGCCAAAAACCAAACCCACAGCCACTGAGTTGATTTCGACTCATAGCAACCCTACAGGACAGAGTACAACTGTCCCACCAGGTTTCCAAGGAGCAGCTGGTGGATTTGAACTGCCAACCTTTTGGTTAGCAGCCAAACACTTAACCACTGCATCACCATTACAAGCGACCTTAAAAATAAATGACGTGTAGAAAGTTTTAAAACCAGACAGAATCATAGAGATTCATGCACCTCTGAGGTCCCTAAGAAGATGATAGTTTTAGCTTTGGAAAGAAAGAAATGGGATTAAATATCTGATTTATAAAGTTTTGTAGATGAATTGATTAAATCAGAACTTAAAACTTAATTTTCAGTTTATGTCTTTTTTAGAAACACCTCTACATTAAACCTTCTTTTGTTTTGGGAGAGATTGGAAAAGTCAGCATTTGCAATTCTTTAATATATGCTCTTTATATGAGCTCTCAGATATGAAATATTTGCTACTTTGAAAACCTTTAAATTACTATCATTTACACTCACCCACCCAGGATTAAGGCAATTACACAGAATCCTGAAAGTAGTTTAAATGCTTTGTTGATGAATTTTTCTGAAAAAAAATTTACAGTATTAAAGTGCATGAGTTTCCCCCCAGAACATGTGTTATTTGCTTCTTGGCATGAATTCCTCACACTGGCTTCCTTTACATTTGTCATTTTCCCTTTTACGCTGAATAAAGGGAAAGAAAAACAAATTTTCAATTAACTGGAAATCCCATTTATTGTGTGCCATTAATCAAAGTTTTGCCGTGCTTCAGAATTTGAATGTGTATAATGCATTAGAGATAAAAGGATGAGATAATTTTCACATGTTTTAACCTACGGATGAACAGAAACGATTATCCAGAAAAGACCTCACCGTCTTCGACATTGGCCCTTCATCACTGCTCAATTGGAAATAGATGAAACAGTTTATTTTCATTGGGTGAAGACTGGGTGAAATTACTTTAGATAACCATGTGTATGAGTTTTCTATTACTGCCATAACAAATTACTACAAACTAGTGGCTTAAAACAACACAAATATATTATTTTACAGTTCACATAGGTCATAAATCCAGCAAGGGTTTCGTTGGCCTAAAATCAAGACTTCAGGGCTGTGTTCCTTCTGGAGGCATTAGGGAAGTATGATGGTTGGTTTTATGTATCAACTTGATTAGACCATGGCCACATTACTTAACACCAGTTATTTATTCAAACACTAGGTGTTGCTGTGAAGGGTGTTTTGTAGAAGTGGTTAAAATATACAATCGACTGACCTTAAATAAAGGAGATTATTCTTGATAATGAGGATGAGGCCTCATTCAATCATTTGAAGGCCTTAAGAGCAAACTCTGAAGTTCCCAGAAAAATAATAAATTTTCCCTCAAGACAGTATTATTGACTCCTGTCTGAGTTTCCTGCCTACCAGAATCCCCTATGGATTTCAGATTTGCCAGCCTCCACAATTGTGTGAGTCAATTCCTTAAAATAAATCAAAACCAATCAGTCAATCTTATTAATTCTGGATCTCTGGGGAGCCCCAAATGTTACAGGGAGAATTTATTTTCTTGCATTCTCCAGCTTCTAGAGGTTGCCAACACTTCTTGGGTTGTGACCCCTTCTTCCACCTTCAAATCCAGCAATAGCAGTTGAGTTCTTATCACTTCCCATCACTCTCACCTCTTCTTCTGCATCCCTCTTTCTCTGATTACATTGTAATCAGTGACCACATTGAACGCACTCATATAATCCAGAATAATTTCCCTATTTTAAAGTCATCTGACTAGTAAATTCAGTTCCATGTACAACCTCAGCTCTGCTTTGCCACGTAATATAACATATTTACAGGTTCCAGGGATTAGAACATCTTTGTGGGCCCATTATTCTGATTAACCCTGATTAACAAACTTGATAAATTACATAGACTGTAAAAAAAAAAAAAAAAAAAAAACTGTAGGCAGCCCAATTTAATAGGATTTTGGAGAAATATTCTTTATCTGAACTGTCCAATATGGTATATATGATTTGTATCTAAGGTTACAAAGAGTTCAACATTCACAAGCAATATTTTTTTGTTTTTTTCATAAGATGCCTTTTATTCTGGTGTCACTAATTTTCCATAGTTTTTATCTTCCCACTCAAACTTCCTTGACCGCCTCACTCGTCCTCCAATTTCTAACAAGTGCCTTCTGTCCTCTGATCTGAAATCCATGCACTTGAAATTGTTGATAAAAACTCAAATATTACCTGAGAATTTTGTATTGTAGTAGGAATTAAAGTCTTAAAAAAAAAAAAAGAGCACATTATAGAAACCGTGGTTAGAGACAGAGGAGTTATTCTAGTCATCCCGAAATCGCCTCACTTTGGTGACAAACTTTATATTTCAAGCTGGTTCTAGTAATATACTGATATTATGTTTGCCTACTAGATAAGCCCAGAATAAGAACATTACTATTTATTTGCTAAATAAACTACTAAATGCAGCAAAAAGTCACCGCAAGAAGATATTACAAGACCATAATATGATCATGAATTACCCAATTGCTAGAATTTACTGTGTGTACATTCAATTAAAAACAGACACACACACTTATTTACATTCACATGAAGGCGTGCAGTATTAGACTTTAAAAGGTTATGATAAGAACAATCTATAAATAAAATAAAAATTCAACATAAATATTTTCCATATGGTTGACATTCAACCTAACTGTTATTTAACAGCTACTTAAATCTAGGCAAGCACTGTCCGATGGAAATAAAATGGGAGCCACAAATCTAAATCACAATGTTTTAGCAGACATATGAAAGAATAAAATGAATTCGATGAAATTAGTTTTAATAATGTATTTTATTTAACCCCATGTATCCAAAATACTCAGTTTAGCCTATAATCAATGTAAAAAATACTAGGATATTTCGTGTTGTTGTTGTCGTTAGGTGCTATCGAGTCAGTTCCTACTCATAGAGACCCTACGCACAACAGAATGAAACACTGCCCGGTCCTGAGCCATCCTTACAATCGTTGTTATGCTTGAGCTCATTGTTGCAGCCACTGTGTCAATCCACCTCGTTGAGGGGCTTCCTCTTTTCTGCTGACCCTGTACTCTGCCAAGCATGACGTTCTTCTCCAGGGACTGATCCCTCCTGACAACATGTCCAAAGTATGTAAAACACAGTCTCGCCATTCTTGCTTCTAAGGAACATTCTGGTTGCACTTCTAAGACAGATTTGTTCATTCTTTTAGCAGTCCATGGTATATTCAATATTCTTCGCCAACACTACAATTCAAAGGCGTCAATTCCTCTTCCATCTTCCTTACACATTGCCCAGCTTTCACATGCATATGATATGATTGAATATACCATGGCTTCTTTTTTTTTTTTTTTTGGGTCAGGCACACCTTAGTCTTCAAGGTGACATCTTTGCTCTTCAACACTCCAAAGAGGTCCCTTGCAGCAGATTTACTGAATGCAATGCGTCTTTTGATTTCTTGACTGCTGCTTCCATGGCTGTTGATTGTAGATCCGAGTAAAATGAAATTCTTGACAACTTCAGTCTTTTCTCCCTTTATCATCATGTTGCTCATTTTTCCAGTTGTGAGGATTTTTGCTTTCTTTATGTTGAGGTGCAATCCATACTGAAGGCTGTGGTCTTTGATCTTCATTAGTAAGTGCTTCAAGTCCTCTTCACTTTCAACAAGCAAGGTTGTGTCATCTGCATAACCCAGGTTGTTAATGAGAATTCCCCCAATCCTAATGCCCCATTCATCTTCATATACTCCATCTTCTGGGATTATTTGCTCAGCATACAGATTGAATAGGTATGGTGAAAGAATACAACTCTGATGCACACCTTTCCTGACTTTAAACCAGTAAGTATCCACTTGTTCTGTCAGAACAACTGCCTCTTGAACTATGTAAAGGTTCCTCATGAGCACAAATAAGTGTTCTGGAATTCCCATTCTTTGCAATGTTATCCATAATTTGTTATGTTCCACACAGTCAAATGCCTTTGCATAGTTAATAAAACACAGGTAAACAAATAAAACACAGGTAAACAAAATGAAAAGAAACAGCTGCAAACATCCATTAATAATCAGAACCTGGAATGTACGAAGTATGAATCTAGGAAAATTGGAAATTATCAAAAATGAAATGGAACACATAAACATCAATATCCTAAGCATTAGTGAGCTGAAATGGACTGGTATTGGCCATCTTGAATTGGACAATCATATAGTCTACTATTCTGGGAATGACAACTTGAAGAGGAATGATGTTGCATTAATCGTCAAAAAGAATGTTTCAAGATCCATGCTGAAGTACAACGCTGTCAGTGATAGGATAATATGCATACGCCTACAAGGAATGCCAGTTAATACAACTATTATTCAAATTTAAACATCAACCACTAGGGCCAAAGACGAAGAAATAGATTTTTATCAGCTGCTGCAATCTGAAATTGATCGAACATGCAATCAAGATGCATTGATAATTGGTGATTGGAATGCAAAAGTTGGAAACAAAGAAGAGGGATCAGTAGTTGGAAAATATGACCTTGATGACAGAAACAATGCCAGAGATCGAATGATAGAATTTTGCAAGACCAAAGACTTCTTCATCATAAATACCTTCTTCCACCAACATAAACGGTGAGTATGCACATACACATGGACCTTGCCAGATGGAACATACAGAAATCAAATTGACTACATCTGTGGAAAGAGACGATGGAAAAGCTCAATATCATCAGGCAGAACAAGGCGCGGGGCCGACTGTGGAACAAAGCATCAATTGCGCATATGCAAGTTCAAGGTGAAACTGAAGAAAATCAGAGCAAGTCCACGAGAGCAAAATATGACCTTGAGTACATCCCACCTGAATTTAGAGACCATCTGAAGAATAAATTTGACAGAAAGATATTTTGCATTGTCTTTTTTGAGATGAAGACTTTGAATTAGGTTTTTATTTTATTCTTGTAGCACATCTCAATTCAGACTAGACACAATTTAAGTGCTTAATAGTCACACGAAGCCCATGGTTATCACATTGGACAGCTCGGTGCTAGTTAAATTACGTACACATATAATTAAGATACTAAGACATACTAAATAAAATATTCTAAAATAAAAATATAAAAAAAATGTGTAAGAAGACAAAGGAAGAAGATACTAATTCTAGTTGAAAGGATTATGAATGGTTTATAACTTTCAGTACCCCAAGTCATAGCACAAAATTAAACTTATTTTATACTTTAGAAATTTCATATATGCTTTGAATATGAAATCAAAATTGATTACATTCAATTAAGAAATAGAGACAGGTTGACAAAATGAAAGGAATATGGAATGAGTCATAACTGACTTTAAATTGTAGTTCTTGAATTTACAACCTGCGTGGTTGTGGGTAAATTCCTGACTTCTTCCTTCTCCATATATCTGCAGAGACAATATCCAAACCCTAGAGTTATTACTGAGTGGAACAACAACAACAAAAAAATACATCACTCGGTCTCGTGCCTGTCATATAAAAGAACAAAAAAATTTTTTTTTTTTATATATAGCTGGTGTTTAATAGATGTTAGGTGTCTTACATGATTTAAAGCCTGAATTCATTTTTTTAAGCAATGTTTTCTTTTTAAGCCATTTACATAAGCTTTCTTTTATGTCTATACTCTAACTCAGTGGTTCCCAAATGGGGCAATTTTGCCTTCCAGAGGAATTTTGGCAATATCTGGAGACATTTACTCCAGAGGGTCAAGGCCAGGGATGTTGCTAAATATTCCAAAATGTACAAGACACTGGCCCCTTCTCCCTACCGAAACATCATCTGGCTCCAAATGCTAAGACAGCTGAGGTTGAGAAACTCTGCTGTAACTAAAAAGCAAATCGAAGTTTTTGAAAATAACATTTACCCTCTGTAGACTTTATTAATTACTTTTAGAATGAAATGAAATAAATCAACACTTAGCTACAAAATCCACATTTTCTAAAATCATGACTTCAAACTATTAATGTTTCCAATGTTTTATCAAATGCCTCTTCATTTGCATAGGACATGTCTAGCTCTCATTCCTTTTTTTCATATATTTTCATTCAATCTCTTGGACTTGGGTCTTCACATACTTTTCCTCCATAGTACTGATTTGAAAGAATTAATAATAATCTCTACCACTGTGCTTAAAAAACAAGTGCACACATGCAAACAATTATTTTCAACTTTAGACTTAAGCAGTTTATAAACATTTTCTTAAACTTTTCCAAGAGATAGAATGAAAAATCCAGAAATAAAAATATTAAAGTCAGAGGCATCTCTCACAATCAAAATAAGGAAGATCCTATGCAATAGAGTTCAGTGATTCATTTCCTTGTTGGCAGCAATGTCACTTGAGTTCAGTGTTTTAAATGTTTCCTCTGATAGACTTTTATTTCTCTTTTTTCACTCAAGATCTTCCAGTAATACTAAGTTGAAGAGGTTATCAAGTTGGTTATTCTAGGGGCCCATTCTTCCAACATGGTTTGATTGGGGGTAAAGTTATCTCTTTAGCCCATGGAAGGAACAATCAAGAAATCAAATGACACATTGCATTGGGCAAATCTGCTGCAAATGATCTCTTTAAAGTATTAAAAAGCAAAGATGTCACTTCAAGGACTAAGGTGCACCTGATCCAAGCCATGTTGTTTTCAATCGCCTTGTATGCATGTGAAAGCAAGACAATGAGTAAGGAAGACTGAAAAAATTGATGCCTTGAAATTACAGTGTTGGCAAAGAATATTGAATATACCATAAACTGCCGGAAGAACAGACAAGTCTGTCTTGGAAGACGTACAGTCAGAATACTCATTAGAAGTGAGGATGGCAAGACTTCATCTCAAGTATTTTGGACATGTTATCAGGAGGGATCAGTCCCTGGAGAAGGACATCTTGCTTTGTAGAGTAGAGGGTCAGTGAAAAACAGTAAGACCCTCAACAAGATGAATTCACAGTGGCTGCAACAATGGGCTCAGGCATAACAATGATTGTGAGTACGGCACAGGACTGGGCAGTGTTTCCTTCTGTTGTACATACAGTTACTATGAGCTGGAACTGACGCTATGGCACCTAGCAACCACAACAAACTTATCTCTAAAGATCTATTAGGTAAGAAGGGGTAAGTATGGAGCAGTTAACAAATGCTTAACAAATTTGAAAGTTTACTTGGTTGCTAAATAACACAGTGTCCCTTTATGTTTGTCATGGATTGAATTGTGTCCCCCAAAAATATCTGTCAACTTGGCTAGGTCACGATTCCTTTGTATGATTGTCTACTATTTTATCATCTGATATGATTTCCCTACGTATTGTAAATCCTATTACTATTATGTAATAAAATGGATTAGCGGCAGTTACATTGATAAGGTCTATAAGATTAGATAGTGTCTTAAGCCAATCTCTTTTGAGATATAAACAAGAGAAGCAAGCAGAGAGACATGGGGACCTCATACCACCAAGAAAGCAGTGCTAGGAGTAGACCATGTCCTTTGGACCTGAGGTTCCTGCACTGAGATGCTCCCAGACCAAGGGAAGACTGATGACAAGGACCTTGCTACAGAGCCGACAGAGAGAGAAAGCCTGGCACCCTAAATTCAGATTTCTCGCCTACTGGATTGTGAGAGAATAAACATCTCTTTGTTAAAGCCATCCACTTGTGGTATTTCTGTTATAGCAGCACCAGATGACTAAGACAATGTTAACCAAAAACCAAAAAAAAAAAACCAAACCCAGTGCTGTCGAGTTGATTCCGACTCATAGCGACCCTACAGGACAGAGTAGAACTGCCCCATAGAGTTTCTAAGGAGCATCTGGCAGATTCAAACTCTCAACCCCTTGGTTAGCAGCCATAGCACTTAACCACTATGCCACCAGGGTTTCCAAACTCAGGACTTTCAGATTAAATTAACTTACATGATTTAATTTAAAAGCCTTATTAATTTTTAAAATTGTTGTCTATTTTTGCCCATTTAGTTTTACAGCTCTATAGAGACCATGGTGTCCCTGTGCAATGCAAATGGTTAACATGTTTGGTTGCTAACTGCACAGAGACTACACAGAACAGTACCAGGCTCCCTTCTGCAAAATCTGGACTAGAACCTATCTTATCATGATTCTGAAGGTAAAATTGGTTTTAATAAACTGTTCAGAAGTGGAATTCCAAAATTTTCTCTTTGATTAATACACTCTGCTTGTGTTAAACTGATTGCAAGAATGGCTCCTGTGCTCCACCTTCCCGTGAGTTGTGCCCTTGACATGTGTCTTGCAACTCCTGCCATGAAGAAGAGGAATGTATTTTCCCATGCTCTGAATTTGCTTTGGCCAATACAATACGGAAACCCTGGTGGCATAGTGGTTAAGTGCTATAGCTGCTAACGAAAATGTTGGCAGTTCGCATCCACCAGGCTCTCCTTGGAAACCCTATGGGGCAGTTCTACTCTGTCCTATAGGGTAGCTATGAGTCAGAATTGACTTGAAGGCAATTTTTTTTTTTAAATAAAATGTTGTGGAAGTGCCTGCTCTTGTCCCAGCTGGGCCTTAAGAGAATTTTCATGCTTCTACTCTCTTTCTCTTGGACCTCGTCCTCCACCAGGGGAATAAGCTCAGGGCAGTTCTACTCTGTCCTATAGGGTCGCTATGAGTCAGAATCGACTGGACGGAAGTGAGTTTGGTTTTTTTTGGTTATCCTGTGGGAGAATGAAAGACTAAGTGCGCTAGTCAAGACCAACCCACCAACTGGTTGGAGACTAGACCAGCAGAACTGTCCCACCGACTCACAGATTTGTGAGCAAAATGAAAGTATATTGTGTGCACTAAATGAGATTTGTGATTGTTATTCAACAATATCTAACTAACACACTGCCTGTGCTTCCTTGCATTTCTCATCCAAGAACTTTCAAGAAGTATGTTCAATTGACCACTATGGAGACACAAAAGGTGTAAGTCTCTGGTGGTAATTAACCCTTGAACTTTTCTAATTTAACTCAATTCTTTGAATCCACCATCACAATATTTTTTAGTCATGCTCTATATTAAGACCTCTTCATTATTATTATTTTTTCTTCTCGCCTTCTAAAATTTAAACTCACATTTAGAAGAAACATTTTAGAGTGACTAGTAGCCCAGAGATACTAAGAAACCAAAAATCACATAAGCAGAAAACATTTTCAAGAACATAATTACAAACTTATTAGGCATATACGGCATGTATTTATTTTATTAATTTTTTTAACTGAAGATGAAATTACATCTGTTATGATGTACTTAGCTTTCCAAAACCTTCCACCTCCATTTTATTCAATCTAGATAGTTCATAGAGAATTCTATTTTTTTTTCTATGACTACATTGAATGTATAAATAATGAAAGGTTTGTTTTGAGCAGAAAGCCTAGGAGGATGTATATTTTCTAATTTTAGAACAAGAATTGTTGAAATATGTCTTATTTGACGTTAAAAAAGAAGAGATAGAATACACATATAATACCACAGCATCTATTCTCTGAGAAAAAGTAATAGTTCATTTTCAAAATTTACTTGACAGAAGAAACACCTGGATCAAGGTCAAAGCTCTTCCCGCATATGTGTGACCTTGAGCTGCTTCCACTTTCTAAATCACCTCTTAAATCACTTTTAATTGCTAATGGTATTATTCTCCAGGGGCTCAATATAGCATTTTAACAATTCCTTATCCATACCTATTCATTATGACTGGCTTATTCACCATTATTGAAACATGTAATTGACTTTCATATGCTATTGAATAGATGTGAAATAATGGTTTACTAAAACAATTGATCACATGCATTTTTCTTTGTAAGCCAAGCCTCTCGGAATTCCTTTCTCACATTCATTACTTACTAGAGGCGTAACTAAGGTATGGCAGGTAGGGCATGGGCCCTAGGTGTCACTTGAGGAGAGGCACTAATGAGCTATTTCTATTGACCATTGCAGTTTCCATGGACAGCTGTGAGAGATCATTCAACAATTTAAAACTGATTGCCATTGGTGCTACTTTCCATAGATAGATAGGCCCCTGCTACTTGCAGAACTATAGGTCTGCATTCAAGGTCGAAGAAGCAGTAAAATATAGGACTCTACTGAAACAATGAAAACATGAAATCAGAAATATGAGGCTCATTTTAAGCATTATATTAATTTTAAATAAAGGGACATTAAAGTAGATCACTTAAACTTAAACACATTGATTCTTCAGGTGTTATGCCAAGTAAATTACCTTTTGTTTACTGATAGGAGATTCTAGCTGTCTTAGCTTGGGTTCTCTAGAAGAGCAAAACCAGAGAAACATATATATAAATACACAGAGAAAGAATTCCTTCAAAGGAATGGCTCATGCAATTGTGGAAGCTTGCAAATTCCAAATCCATGGGCCAGGAGTTAGGCTGGAGGCCTCTGCTGGCTCACAGGGTTGCAAGGGCTGGCGAATCCAAATCTGCAGGTCAGGCAGCAGGCTGAAGTCATCTGCAGGTTTATGTTCCAAGAACTGGAGGACAGATGACAAGAAAGGTACAGACCAAAAGAGTGCAGACAAGAGAGAGCAAAAGAGTGCAGAAGAGAAGAGTGCAGAGGAGAAGAATGCAAACCAAAGAAAGCTGGCTTTGCCAAAATATCCATTTATATACTGGGTGGAGGTCACACCTCCAAGGAAACTCCCCTTTCAACTGATTGGCTGCTCGGATGAGATCACAAAATGGAAGATGATTACAAACTGTCTGCCAAACCACTGAGCGTCATAGCCTAGCCAAGTTGACACATAACGTGAATCATCATGCTAGGGGATACACAATTTTTTATCAAGGTCCTAAAACCCCTTATTGGAAACCCTGGTGGCGTAATGGTTAAGAGCTACAGCTGCTAACCAAAAAGTTGGCAGTTTGCATTCAACAGGGACTCCGTGGAAACTCTATGGGGCAGTTCTACTCTGTCCTATAGGGTTGCTATGAGTTAGAATCGACTCAATGACAAAGGGTTTGGTTTTGGTTTTGGTTAAAACCCCTTATTATACCTTGTCCTCTTCCCCCTACCATTCCTCTTCCTCCTTCCTCCAATTAATTAAGAAAAACTCTCAAGGGAGACTAAACTTGACCTTGCACTGTCTTGTCTAGCAGATCCCGTGTTAAATGTTTTAGATGAAAAAACAAAGCAAAACCAAATGAACAATTCCTTGCTAATAAACTGTTTTATTGCCCATCTAAATATAATTCTTTACGCCTGTCAATAATTATGAACATTTGCATAGTTGAGAACAATGATAATGGTTAGGATTATAATTGTCACTAATCCCTTCAGATGTATGTACACTTCAGAAGACCTCTCTAAGATTTCCTGCCTAATGCTCAACTTGTACGTCTCAAACTATAAACAAAACAAAGATTTTTTTTTTATGAAACACCATAATTTACTATTTCTATTTTGAAAACAAAGGTTAAAAATGTACACTTAAAAGTAATAAAGTGTTCCTGATAGTTCATAAAGTGAAAACACCCATTACAAACACTGATCCTTTTGCGATCTCCTATATGTTCCCAGGACATTTTTTTTTTAATCATCATCATTATTATTAATCAAACATAGTTATCCACACCTACTGTACTACTGGTGCACCTTGGGGTATGTAAAGATAAAGTGTTATTTCCCTTTTCTAGTGAAGAATACTCAATTAAAAAGAAACATGGGGAATATTATAACAAAAGCATATACTGTATGATGTGAATAACAAATGATGTATTTAGCACTTAGGATAGTGACTTATGGAAACCCTGGTGGTATAGCGGTTAAGTGCTATGGCTTCTAACCAAAAGGTCAACAGTTCGAATCCACTAGTCACTCCTTGGAAACTCTATGGAGCAGTTCTACTCTGTCCAATAGGGTTGCTGTGAGTTGGAATCAACTCAGTGGCAATGGATTTTTTTTTTATATACTTATTTATAAGATCCATGGTGGCACTGTGTTTAAGTGCTTGGCTGCTAACTGAAGGACTGGGCTGTTCAAACCCACCAGCGGCTCCAGAGGAGAAAGTTGTGGCAGTGTGCTTCTGTAAAGATCACATCTTCTGAAGCCCTATGGGGCTGTTCTTCCCTGTCTTATAGAGCCACTATGAGTTGAAATTGAAGGCAGTGGGCTTATAGTTATTTGTATATGAGTTCTGTGTATATTCCCATTTATGTATTTTTCTGGGAGCAAGGATTACATTATATACAGCTGTATGATATTGAAAAAAGTTTTCCATTTGTTTAATTTTTCATTGTAAAATGGGTAAAATACCTACCTCATTATACTGTTGTATGAATTAAAGATCACATAGGATACAGACCAGAACATAGAGGGAGTTAGTGGGAGTCGTGGTGGTATTGTTCTGCCCCTTGAATCTAGAAAAGTGAATTATGTCTTGTGCCTTATAGGTGCTCCATATATTTGGTTGGATAATACAGACAGGCAGTAAAGCATGGTATACAGTGAGTTGAGGTAGACTCATTTGGTTTTGAACCCAAGCTCCACACACCTGAGCTTTGTGATCCATAAACAAATCTTGCTGTTTAAATGCTCTTAGCCACATTTTCCATGCATGTAAACTGAAGGACATAATAAAACCAGCCTCATAGGTTTGGTGATAGGGTTTAGATAATTTTTTTTTTTTATATAACTTTTATTAAGCTTCAAGTGAACGTTTACAAATCCAATCAGTCTGTCACATATAAGTTTACATACATCTCACTCCCTACTCCCACTTGCTCTCCCCCTCTTGAGTCAGCCCTTTCAGTCTCTCCTTTCTTGACAATTTTGCCGGCTTCCCTCTCTCTCTATCCTCCCATCCCCCCTCCAGACAAGAGTTGCCAACACAATCTCAAGTGTCCACCTGATATAATTAGCTCACTCTTCATCAGCGTCTCTCTCCCACCCGCTGACCAGTCCCTTTCATTTCTGATGAGTTGCCTTCGGGGATGGTTCCTGTCCTGTGTCAACAGAAGGTCTGAGGAGCATGGCCGCCGGGATTCCTCCAGTCTCAGTCAGACCATTAAGTTTGGTCTTTTTATGAGAATTTGGGGTCTGTATCCCACTGATCTCCTGCTCCCTCAGGGGTCCTCTGCTGTGCTCCCTGTCAGGGCAGTCATCGATTGTGGCCGGGCACCAACTAGTTCTTCTAGTCTCAGGATGATGTAGGTCTCTGGTTCATGTGGCCCTTTCTGTCTCTTGGGCTTTTAGTTGTCGTGTGGCCTTGGTGTTCTTCATTTTCCTTTGCTCCCAGTGGGTTGAGACCAATTGCTGCATCTTAGATGGCCGCTTGTTAGCATTTAAGACCCCAGATGCCACATTTCAAAGTGGGATGCAGAATGTTTTCATAATAGAATTATTTTGCCCATTGACTTAGAAGTCCCGGCAAACCATGTTCCCCAGACCCCCGCGCTTGCTCTGCTGACCTTTGAAGCATTCATTTTATCCCGGAAACTGCTATTGGTCCAGTCCAATTGAGCTGACCTTCCATGTATTGAGTGTTGTCTTTCCCTTCACCTAAAGCAGTTCTTATCTACTGATTAATCAATAAAAAACCCTCTCCCACCCTCCCTCCCTCCCCCCCCCCCTCGTAATCACAAAAGTATGTGTTCTTCTCAGGTTTACTATTTCTCAAGATCTTATAATGGTGGTCTTATACAATATTTGTCCTTTTGCCTCTGACTCATTTCGCTCAGCATAATGCCTTCCAGGTTCCTCCATGTTATGAAATGTTTCAGAGATTCGTCACTGTTCTTTATCGATGAGTAGTATTCCATTGTGTGAATATACCACAATTTATTTACCCATTCATCCGTTGATGGACACCTTGGTTGCTTCCAGCTTTTTGCTATTGTAAACAGAGCTGCAATAAACATGGGTGTGCATATATCTGTTTGTATGAAGGCTCTTGTATCTCTAGGGTATATTCCTAGGAGGGGGATTTCTGGGTTGTATGGTAGTTCTATTTCTAACTGTTTAAGATAACGCCAGATAGATTTCCAAAGTGGTTGTACCATTTTACATTCCCACCAGCAGTGTATGAGAGTTCCAATCTCTCCGCAGCCTCTCCAACATTTATTATTTTGTGTTTTTTGGATTAATGCCAGCCTTGCTGGTGTGAGATGGAATCTCATCGTAGTTTTAATTTGCATTTCTCTAATGGCTAATGATCGAGAGCATTTTCTCATGTATCTGTTGGCTGCCTGAATATCTTCTTTAGTGAAATGTGTTCATATCCTTTGCCCACTTCTTGATTGGGTTGTTTGTCTTTTTGTGGTTGAGTTTTGACAGAATCATGTAGATTTTAGAGATCAGGCGCTGGTCGGAGATGTCATAGCTGAAAATTCTTTCCCAATCTGTAGGTGGTCTTTTTACTCTTTTGGAGAAGTCTTTAGATGAGCATAGGTGTTTGATTTCTAGGAGCTCCCAGTTATCGGGTTTCTCTTCATCATTTTTGGTAATGTTTTGTATTCTGTTTATGCCTTGTATTAGGGCTCCTAGGGTTGTCCCAATTTTTTCTTCCATGATCTTTATCGTTTTAGTCTTTATGTTTAGGTCTTTGATGCACTTGGAGTTAGTTTTTGTGCATGGTGTGAGGTATGGGTCCTGTTTCATTTTTTTGCAAATGGATATCCAGTTATGCCAGCACCATTTGTTAAAAAGGCTATCTTTTCCCCAGTTAATTGAAACTGGTCCTTTGTCAAATATCAGCTGCTCATACGTGGGTGGATCTATGTCTGGGTTCTCAATTCTGTTCCATTGGTCTATGTGTCTGTTGTTGTACCAATACCAGGCTGTTTTGACTACTGTGGCTGTATAATAGGTTCTGAAGTCAGGTAAGGTGAGGCCTCCCACTTTCTTCTTCTTTTTCAGTAGTGCTTTGCTTATCCGGGGCTTCTTTCCCTTCCATATGAAATTGGTGATTTGTTTCTCTATCCCCTTAAAATATGACATTGGAATTTGGATCGGAAGTGCGTTAAATGTATAGATGGCTTTTGGTAGAATAGACATTTTTACTATGTTAAGTCTTCCTATCCATGAGCAACTTATGTTTTTCCACTTAAGTATGTCCTTTTGAATTTCTTGTAGTAGAGCTTTGTAGTTTTCTTTGTATAGGTCTTTTACATCCTTGGTAAGATTTATTCCTAAGTATTTTATCTTCTTGGGGGCTACTGTGAATGGTATTGATTTGGTTATTTCCTCTTCGGTGTTCTTTTTGTTGATGTAGAGGAATCCAAGTGATTTTTGTATGTTTATTTTATAACCTGAGACTCTGCCAAACTCTTCTATTAGTTTCAGTAGTTTTCTGGAGGATTCCTTAGGGTTTTCTGTGTATATAATCATGTCATCTGCAAATAGTGATAACTTTACTTCTTCCTTGCCAATCCGGATACCTTTTATTTCTTTGTCTAGCCTAATTGCCCTGGCTAAGACTTCCAACACGATGTTGAATAAGAGCGGGGATAAAGGGCATCCTTGTCTGGTTCCCGTTCTCAAGGGAAATGCTTTCAGGTTCTCTCCATTTAGAGTGATATTGGCTGTTGGCTTTGCATAGATGCCCTTTATTATGTTGAGGAATTTTCCTTCAATTCCTATTTTGGTAAGAGTTTTTATCATGAATGGGTGTTGGACTTTGTCAAATGCCTTTTCTGCATCAATTGATAAGATCATGTGTTTTTTGTCTTTTGTTTTATTTATGTGATGGATTACATTAATGGTTTTTCTGATATTAAACCAGCCTTGCATACCTGGTATAAATCCCACTTGATCAGGGTGAATTATTTTTTTGATGTGTTGTTGGATTCTATTGGCTAGAATTTTGTTGAGGATTTTTGCATCAATGTTCATGAGGGATATAGGTCTATAATTTTCTTTTTTGTAATGTCTTTACCTGGTTTTGGTATCAGGGAGATGGTGGCTTCATAGAATGAGTTGGGTAGTATTCCGTCCTTTTCTATGCTCTGAAATACCTTTAGTAGTAGTGGTGTTCACTCTTCTCTGAAAGTTTAGTAGAACTCTGCAGTGAAGCCATCCGGGCCAGGGCTTTTTTTTGTTGGGAGTTTTTTGATTACCGTTTCAATCTCTTTTTTTGTTATGGGTCTATTTAGTTGTTCTACTTCTGAATGTGTTAGTTTAGGTAGGTAGTGTTTTTCCAGGAATTCATCCATTTCTTCTAGGTTTGCAAATTTGTTAGAGTACAATTTTTTGTAGTAATCTGAAATGATTCTTTTAATTTCATTTGGTTCTGTTGTGATGTGGTCCTTCTCGTTTCTTATTCGGGTTATTTGTTTCCTTTCCTGTATTTCTTTAGTCAGTCTAGCCAATGGTTTATCAATTTTGTTAATTTTTTCAAAGAACCAGCTTTTGGTTTTGTTAATTCTTCCAATTGTTTTTCTGTTCTCTAATTCATTTAGTTCAGCTCTAATTTTTATTATTTGTTTTCTTCTGGTGCCTGATGGGTTCTTTTGTTGCTCACTTTCTATTTGTTGAAGTTGTCGGGACAGTTCTCTGATTTTGGCTCTTTCTTCTGTTCGTATGTGTGCATTTATGGATATAAATTGGCCTCTGAGCACTGCTTTTGCTGTGTCCCAGAGGTTTTGATAGGAAGTATTTTCATTCTCGTTGCTTTCTATGAATTTCCTTATTCCCTCCTTGATGTCTTCTATAACCCAGTCTTTTTTCAGGAGGGTATTGTTCATTTTCCAAGTATTTGATTTCTTTTCCCTAGTTTTTCTGTTATTGATCTCTAGTTTTATTGTCTTGTGGTCTGAGAAGATGCTTTGTAATATTTCGATGTTTTGGACTCTGCAAAGGTTTGTTTTACGGCCTAATATGTGGTCTATTCTAGAGAATGTTCCATGTGCGCTAGAAAAAAAAGTATACTTTGCAGCTGTTGGGTGGAGAGTTCTGTATAAGTCAATGAGGTCAAGTTGGTTGATTGTTGTAATTAGATCTTCCGTGTCTCTGTGGAGCTTCTTACTGGATGTCCTGTCCTTCTCCGAAAGTGGTGTGTTGAAGTCTCCTACTATAATTGTGGAGGTGTCTATCTCACTTTTCAATCTGTTAAAATTTGATTTATGTATCTTGCAGCCCTGTCATTGGGTGCATAAATATTTAATATGGTTATGTCTTCCTGATCAATTGTCCCTTTTATCATTATATAGTGTCCTTCTTTATCCTTTGTGGTGGATTTAAGTCTAAAGTCTATTTTGTCAGAAATTAATATTGCTACTCCTCTTCTTTTTTGCTTATTGTTTGCTTGATATATTTTTTTCCATCCTTTGAGTTTTAGTTTGTTTGTGTCTCTAAGTCTAAGGTGTGTCTCTTGTAGGCAGCATATAGATGGATCGTGTTTCTTTATCCAGTCTGTGACTCTCTGTCTCTTTATTGGTGCATTTAGTCCATTTACATTAGGGTAATTATAGATAAATAAGTTTTTAGTGCTGTCATTTTGATGCCTTTCTATGTGTGTTGTTGACAATTTCATTTTTCCACATACTTTTTTGTGCTGAGGCGTTTTTCTTAGTAAATTGTGAGATCCTCATTTTCATAGTGCTTGACTTTATGTTAGTTGACTCGTTACGTTTTTCTTGGTTTTTATCATGAGTTATAGAGTTGTTATACCTTTTTGTGGTTACCTTATTATTTACCCCTATTTTTCCAAATAAAAACCTTACTTGTATTGTTGTATATCGCCTTGTATCACTGTCCATATGGCAGTTCAATGCCTCCTGTATTTAGTCCCTCTTTTTGATTATTGTGATCTTTTACCTATTGACTTCCATGGTTCCCTGTTATGTGTTTTGTTTTTTTTTTAATTAATCTTAATTTGTTTGTTTTTGTGATTTCCCTATTTGAGTTGATATCAGGACGTTCTGTTTTGTGACCTTGTGTTGTGCTGATATCTGATATTATTGGTTCTCTGACCAAACAATATCCTTTAGTATTTCTTGTAGCCTTGTTTTGGTTTTTGCAAATTCTCTAAACTTGTGTTTGTCTGTAAATATCTTAATTTCGCCTTCATATTTCAGAGAGAGTTTTGCTGGATATATGATCCTTGGCTGGCAGTTTTTCTCCTTCAGTGTTCTGTATATGTCGTCCCATTCCCTTCTTGCCTGCATGGTTTCTGCTGAGTAGTCTGAACTTATTCTTATTGATTCTCCCTTGAAGGAAACCTTTCTTTTCTCCCTGGCTGCTTTTAAAATTTTCTGTTTATCTTTGGTTTTGGTGAGTTTGATGATAATATGTCTTGTGTTTTTCTTTTTGGATCAATCTTAAATGGGGTTCGATGAGCATCTTGGATAGATATCCTTTCGTCTTTCATGATGTCAGGGAAGTTTTCTGTCAGGAGTTCTTCAACTATTTTCTCTGTGTTTTCTGTCCCCCCTCCCTGTTCTGGGACTCCAATCACCTGCAGATTATCCTTCTTGATAAAGTCCCACATAATTCTTAGGGTTTCTTCATTTTTTTAAATTCTTTTATCTGATTTTTTTTCAGCTATGTTGGTGTTGATTCCCTGGTCCTCCAGATGTCCCAGTCTACATTCTAATTGCTCTAGTGTGCTCCTCTAATTCTGTTATTTTATTGTTAATCTTTTGGATTTCTACATGTTGTCTCTCTATGGATTCTTGCAACTTATTAATTTTTCCACTATGTTCTTGAATAATCTTTTTGAGTTCTTCAACAGTTTAATCAGTGTGTTCCTTGGCTTTTTCTGCAGTTATCCTAATTTCATTTGTGATATCATTAAGCATTCTGTAAATTAGTTTTTTATATTGTGTATCTGATAATTCCAAGATTGTATCTTCATTTGGGAAAGATTTTGATTCTTTTGTTTGGGGGGTTGGAGAAGCTGTCATGGTCTGCTTCTTTAAGTTGTTTAATATGGATTGTTGTCTCCGAGCCATCACTGGGAAACTAGTTTTTCCAGAAAATCGGCTAAAAAAAAAAATGCAGTCAGATCCCTATCAGAGTTCTCCCTCTGGCTCAGGCTATTCAGATGTTAATGAAGCCGCCTGGGGAGGGTGGGGGAGGGAACAGAGAGATAGGAGAGAGAATATAGCCAGAGTTGCTTGTCTTGCTTGGAATGACTATTATATCTGAGATTCCCGAGGGCGCGTCGCCTATGTGTGCTGGCTGTGTGGAGATTGCCCCCGGGGGGTCTGGCCCGCTGGAGTCACAGTCAGATCCTCCGCTTCCAGCCCCATGCCCAGCGTCAAGGCTCCCCTACTGGGACGGTGCACTCTCGACTCCAAAATCAGTCGCTGCCTCCTGGGGACTTCTCTTCCCTCCAGTCACGTGGCCGTGCCGCCCCTGAGAACCAGTTGGGCCTCCTCCTGGGGTTAGTTCAGATGGGTGGAGCAGCTCCCCTTGCTTGTGCTGTGACCAAGTGTCCCGGCTGGGACGCTGTTCTCCCCGCTCCAATACCAGTCGCTGCCTCCTGGGGACTTCTCCTACCAGCTGAGTCCCACGCCACCCGCGCCACCCGGCTGGTCCCCTTCCCGGGGTTAGTTCAGGGGGGTGGAGCAACTCTCCGTGTTTATGCCGTACCTGCGTCCAGTCCAAATCCCTGCAGGACGGTTCCCCGGCTTGGACGCTGCTCTTTCTGCTCCAAGACCAGTCACTGCCTCCCGGGGATTTCTCCTACTGACTGCGTCCCATGCCGCCCATGGAACCGGCTGGTCCCCCTCCTGGTGTTAGTTCAGGGGGGTGGAGCAGCTCTCTGTGTTTGTGCCGTACCTGACTGGTACGCTGGCTCCAGGCTCTGGAAACAATCGCTGCTTCCCCATATTTGTTCGTTCTCCGTCTCTAAATCTGTGTTTGTTGTTCAGGGTTCGTAGATTGTTATGTATGTGATCGATTCACTTGTTTTTCCGTGTCTTTGTTGTAAGAGGGATCCGAGGTAGCTTCTGCCTAGTCCGCCATCTTGGCTCCGCCCCCCTAGATAATTTTATTAACATAGAAATTTAACATGATTTCTTAGACAAAATACTGTACTCAATAAACCAAAAACCAAACCCAGTGCCATCGAGTTGATTCCGACTCATAGCGATGTTATAGGACATGGTAGAACTGCCCCATAGAGTTTCCAAGGAGCGCCTGGTGGATTTGAACTGCTGCCCCTTTGGTTTGCAGCTGTAGCACAGTGGTTACTGCACCACCTGGGTTTCCCTGTACTCAATATATGGCAGTAATTATTACAGTGATTATATCAGATTTCACAAGAAATCTGACCACCTGCTCTTTCTAAATTTGATGGTCCATAATGTGGAAGAGTCAATAAGGTGCTTTTTTGTTGTTGTTGTTGCTACTTTTTTAGAACTTATATTTTTCACTTTCTGTTTCTCTTTCGTTTTAAAAACAATGTAGCTTATACACGGTGTTTTGCTTTTGTTATTTTTGCTGGGAGAGACATCAGTAAACCGTAAATACCTCCTCTTGGTAAACCCTCTTCCTTAAGCTTTTGTGGCTCAGGTACCCAGGCACCACTAGGGGTTCAGAGCTTACCCTACCCTTGTTTATTTCTTGCTCTCCCCAACCCATGCACAGCAGCCTGCTCTCTCTCCTCCTCAGAGCCGGCTCCCTGTACATTTAATTTGCGAAGATAGAAAAATACATGACCTGTTTCCATTCTCAGGAAGCTGACACAATTTTCTGATGGTTTGGGGTATGATGTAGGGATAAATTGGGCATGACACATCATAAAATTAAAAAAAATTACTTTTATTATATATATATATACACACATAATATATATATTTTAGGTAATCCTAAAAGCCATGAATCTGCTGGTCAAAATTTCAGGCTTGATAAGAGGAGAAATAGATATTCACCGGGGGGAACAAATTTGGGCTTACAAGTAGGGTTTTGTAAAAAACAAACTGTATTTGATTAGAAGTAAGTACCCAATTCATTAAGATAAGAGACAGTTGCATTAAATCAAAATATCTTTTAATTGTATAAAATCCAATGTTTTATGACAGATATCTGCCCTATCAAAAATTGAGTTGCCTCTATATGTCTAAGTGAAATACATTAACTGGCTTATGGAAATTGCTTTTCTCTCTGCAGAATGTCAAACCAGTGTTATTAATGAAGCAAGAAGGCTGGGGTAAGTGATGATATTAATGTAAAAGCAACAATCAAATGTATGTATCTCTTTGACTTTCTTCAAATGGAAAATCACAAAATTCAACTCATTCATTACTCTTGTATCAGTTTCCTTTATGATGAAATTTATCATAAAGTTCACTTTTGGAAAAGCTACAGTTCATCCTAGGTCATACATTATACTACTCATCTCTGTTAGGTTAGAAGCTATACTTTTTTCCCTCAATTTATCATATAAGATCATCAGACACTGTCTACGTTAGTAGCAGTATTTTTTCCTTTCCTTATCATTTATGTAATAGCTTAAGTTTTCATATCCTGATATGATAAAGAGAATTTTTATCATTTGGTATAGAAATTAGGCAAAATCCCCAAAGATGCCATGTGGTTACACTTTAAATACTTGTACAATCTCTGACTTCTTGATACAATATGCCACAGAAAGTATACTCCTAGGAGATATTTGCAGAAGAAAATGTTTATCAAATTATCAGCATGTGTTGCTTAGATAGTCCCAAAAGTCATGAGTCTGTTGGTCAGAACTTCAGGCTTGATAAGAGGGGAAATAAATGCTCCTAGAAAATATTTACACAAGAAGATGTTTATCAAATTAGCATCATGTTTTGCTGAGAAGACTGAAACTCATTTCCATTCCTATCAGGAAAGAGATATGATGGTATTTCACGACCCTTAACCAAATAAAAACCTCCCTAGGTTGTGCAAATGGTTTGAGCTTGACTACTATCATAAAGATTGGTGGTTCAACCCCCCTCTCCAACTGCACCATGGAAGAAAGGCCTGACTCCCCACTTTCCTAAAGATTACAGCCAAGAAAACCCTTCAGATCTCATTTCTATTCTGTAACACATGTGGTCACCGTGAGTCAGAATCAACTCAATGGCAACAGGTTTGGGTTTTTTGGTTTAACAACATAAAATCTTAAACAATGTCTCCCAAAGCTTAAAGTGTATTTACATACTATAATAATATAAAAAAACTCATACAAATTATTGGTACAGGTAAACAGATTACTCAAAATGCTGAAATATTTAGAACTGAAAGTATAAGTTGAAAGAATTGTTTTTAGGTCACCCTTTGTCACCAAGAAGTCTATACCTAAATATGCCAGGTAGAAAACAAACAAAACCATTTCTGAGAATTCCAGAGGAAATTTATTTCAAGATTTAGTAACCCTTATAATCAGGAAAAGGAGCCCTAATGGCACAGTGGTTAAGCTCTTAACTGCTAATTGAAAGGTTAATAGTTGGAACCCACCAGCCAATCCTTGGGAGAAAGATGTGGCAGTCTGCTTCTGTGAAGATTACAGCCTCAGAAACCCTATGGTGCAGTTCTATTCTGTTCTATAGGTTCACTGTGAGTCAGAAGGGACTAGATGGCAACGGGTTTTTTCTGTTCAGGAAATTCATCATTATATCTCACCTAAATCATTGACAATGGGACAGATGCCTGTTTCTACTTTGTAACTCCCAGTGAAGGATTGAAGTGCAGTTGTTACTATACCACCAGGGTTTCCTTCTTTAAAATAATGCCTCATATATTTGAAGACATCTATGAATTTTTTAATTTTTTTTATGAAATTAGTGGAAACCCTGGTGGCGTAGTGGTTAAGTGCTACAGCTGCTAAGCAAGAGGTTGACAGTTCGAATCTGCCAGGCACTCCTTGGAAACTCTATGGGGCAGTTCTACTCTGTTCTATAGTGTCACTATGAGTTGAAATGGACTTGACAGCAGCAGGTTATTATAGTTATAGTTGTATTCTGTGGTTCAGATGGGAAACCCTATTTGAGACAGGCTAGGTGGCAAGATACCTGTTTTTTAGGTAGCAAGATACCAATAATCATGAAGATAGAACAGGACCAGGTAACTTCTCATTCTGTTACACATAAGATTGCCATGAGTTGGAGCCAACTCAACAACAACAAAGTTGCCAAGAACATCGAGAAATTCACAACCAAGTGCAGCCACGATGACGAAACCATGGTTGTATCGGAACAGGAGCTCAGTTCTCATTAGAGAAATCCTGGGTCTCTGAGTCGTAAATCCAATATTGGGAGAGGTTGAAAGTGTCAGCTCGTCTATTTAATTTCTTGATATCATCTTAACTTCCTCTCCACATGGAAGTTCTATGACAACACTATTTATTCCCTCTTTTTTGTTTCAATGTTGTCATTGTTTACATATTGATGTCTCTGTTTCCCTATTTTCAGTCTTTTAGCTTTGACTTGTTTTTGCGATTTTCCTGTCTGGGTTGATATCTGGTTGTTCTGTCCTGTGCTCTAGTCTTAAATTGTTGACTGATATTGTTGGTTCTCTAACTGGAGGATTCCCTTTAATATTGGTTGTAATTTTGGTTTGGTTTTTATAAATTCCCTTAACTTCTGTTTATCTGGAAATGCCCTAATTTTGCCATCATATTTGAGACAGTTTTGCTGGATATATAATTCTTGGCTGGCAATTTTTTTTTTCCTTCAAGACTTTATATATGTCATCCATTGCCTTCTTCCCTGCATGATTTCTGCCAAGTAGTCAGAGTTTAGTCTTATTAATTCTCCTTTGTAGGTGACTTTTCAAAAAGAAAAAAAAAAATTTTTGTTTTTTTTCGTTTATCCCTAGCCACTCTCAAAATTCTATCTTTGTCTTTGGGTTTGGCAAGTTTGATTATAATATGACTTGGTGGCTTTCTTTTGGGATATACCCTGTGTGGGGTTCGTTGAGCTTCTTGAATAGATACCTTCTCGTCTTTCATGGTATCAGGGAAGTTTTCTGCCAGAAAATCAACAATTCTCTCTCTATTTTCTGTTACCTTCCCTGCCCCCTTTCTGGTACTCCAATCACTCATAGGTTTTTCCTCTTGATAGTGTCCCATGTAATTCTTAGGATTTCTTCATTTTTTAAATTGTTTTATCTGATTTTTCCTCAAAGAAATTGGTGTCAAGTGCTTTATCTTCAATCTCACTACTTCTGACCTCCATTGCCTCAGTTCTACTCCTATGATCTTCTAATGAGTTGTCTAATTCTGAAATCTTATTGTTAATCTTTTGAGTTTCTATTTGCTATTTCTTTACTGTTTGCAGAAGCCTGTTAAATTTGTTGTTCTGTTCTTATGTTGTTTTCCTGAATGCCTGTATTGCTTTGTCTATATGTTCCTTGGTTTGGCCTAAGTTTTGTCTGCTCTCCTCCCTGATCTGTTGAAGAGCTCTGTATATTAATATTTTGAATTCTATCTCTGGTAATTCTCAGAAATTACCTTTCTCTGGAAGGTTTCCTGGTTCTTTGTTTTGGTCATTTGCTGGAATTATCTTGACCTGTTTCTTTATGTGGTTTGATATTGACTGCTGTCTCCAAGCCATCAATGTTATTATAATTATTTATTGTATGTTTGTTTACTGTGTTCTAGCTTTTTGTTTTATTTTGTTTTGATATAACCAGGCAGGCTGAGCATGTGAGCTACTTTGGTTATTTGCGTCTTTGAAGCTCTCACAACATGTCTCCAGGTGGTGAGAGCAGTTACTAAGTGTGTGAGCCAAGGAGTTTCTTCACTTTTCTTGAGTGGATGTGGCACAGGTGTCCAGGTAATCAGTCATCAAGTGTGTAGTGCAGGCTCTCACCTACAGTCCTAGAAGAGCAGGCCAGTTTGCTTATTTAAGATAAGCTCATTTTCATGAAGTGAAGTCTGCCAATGGTATGAAGTTATGCCTATATAGGTTGTCTTCAATATAATTGTTTTTTAAAAATTGTCGGTGATTATTCTCCTCAGACACTGGTTTTGGATTAATCATTAATTTAGTTTTCTGCTGGGCTATGATTTCTTTCTTTGTTTACTTCTTCATATATATTTTAGAAGGACATTGGAACATACTTCATCTGAAATTACTACACAGGTTTGTTTTTTTTTTTTTTTTTGGTGAGGAGAGGGCTTTGAAAGTTTTTGTAACTCTTTAAAAGAACGAGAACCCAATCTCCTTTTCATTTCCACCATTAATAGATGTAACTCCCAAAAGAGTGAGAGTTTATTACTTGAGATATCTGGTGGATAATTTTACTTTTTCATTTTAATTGACAAACAAAAAGAAATTAGTATCACCAATCTGTTTTACCATCAAATGAGTATTCTTTCTGATGAGCTGTTAATAAATTTTCTAGGTGGCAGATTTTGGCCTTTCCATCTTTTCCTGATATGTCTCTACAAGCAATAGCTTTCCATCCTGCAACTGAATTATTTTTTTTCCTTTCATTGCAAGTTTCATTCCATTTGTTTCTGATCTCTTCATGCACATGAAGTCATTTTCAGTCTACACGGAGACATCTTGAGGACAGTGTTCTTATATTCTGATGCCAAGATTCTGACTTGTGATTGAAGGTCCAAATCATAATAAGTCAGAGAACATTATGTACGGTAATTTTCTGGCTCAGAATTAAATATGCTTTGCATAACAGTTCTATTCTTTCTGCAAATATGTTCAAAACACTTTCTATTGAATGTTGGTTGATTTAACCTAACCAGTTTGATATTTTGGTATCTGTTGTACCCCACCAAAATGACAAGAAACTTAAGGTGCACGCAAAAGTCACACAAGTAGGCAGCCCTCTCCCAAAAAGTGAGATACATAACTTAAGGAAGATCCCTTTACTAGAACTACCCAATTACTAGAAATATAGTTTCTAGTCATGATGCCATACCAAAATCTTCAACATTTCATTCAGCTGATGGGATAATTACCAAGTAACAATGTTCTGATTTATATTTCGGATTGGAAAATTATCATTTTGTTGCTTTTCAAGACAATCACTTCAAAGGCTGCTAGTTAATCCATTGGCCCCATGAAATGTTCTGTCTATATATTAGTTGTATGTTAGTGTATTTTGTGATTGACTTTCAAATAAAAAGGAGTTTGCCAGCTCAGCACCTGCTATGTGATAGATATTTAGCATGGTGCTGGGGGTATGAAGATGGACAAGATACAATTCTTGTCTTCAAAGTAATCAAAGAATAATGACATGTAGTATAATATATGAGTTAGTACCTTCATTTGTTGCCTACTCAAAGTGAGTATAATATGCTCCATGTGAACTTTAAAACCTTGGGCATGACCATTAGAAAAAAAAAAAAAAAAACTATACAGCATGTCTATAGAAGCTCTTGCTAAGGAAATGGGCTAACTTTAAGATTTTCAACAAAGATAATGGTATTAATTGGCTGAACCAAATCAATTATCACTCTCAAGAATTTGAAATCGTAAGTGTCAGTAAGTTGAGTCAAGACAAATAGCCAAGACACCCAAAATGGAGGCAGAGGCAGAGGTCAAGAGGCAGCAATAATCATAAGAGGCCATAAGAGGTAGAGACTGCACATAGGGCACATAGCTGCAGTGTTATTATAAAGAGAAATGAAAAAAAGCAGGAGATATATCAATGATCTCATGATACAAAAGGTGCCAAAATCTGCCTTGGTTTCATATTGCTTCTGTAGCATCATAAACTTGGTAGTTTGAAATAACACAAGTTTACCATCTTGCAGTTCTAGAGATCCAAACTCTGAAAGGGGTCTCACTACACTAAAATCAAAGTGTTGGCAGGGCTGTGTTTGCCTGCTTTTTCCAGCTTCTTGAGGCTCCCACTTTCTTTGGCTTTCATGGCCCCTTCCTCCATCTTCAAAGTCAGCAATATCGGACTGAGTCCTTCTCACACTGGTCACACAAAATGTGGTCAAATAAAGCAAGGGAGTATTTGACACAAATGTGAAAAAAAAAAAAAAAGTACAAGACACAGTGTGGTCTTCCCCCATTTTATTTATTTACTTCTTCATTCACTCACTCATGAATTTGACTTCTTATGTGTCAGGCACTGTTCCAGGCACTGTTAAAAATTTCTCGATTCTTAATGACAAATAAGGAGATGGCAAAATTACTTCTTTGCTTTCTTCCTTCTGTCTGCTTTCTTCAATGAATGTCTTCTCTGAGCCAGTCAATATGATAAGGATTAGGAATAAAACAATGATTGAAATGATCTTGGTTTCTCCAACCTTCAGAGCACTTACAAACTATTAAAAAAGCCAGGCAATTAGAAAAGACCTCATACTAAAACACAAAGAGAAGAGTAGTTACAGTTCATGTGGGAGCCCACAGCACTAGAAAATAACCCAGGTTATGCTACGGGTGCAGGAACCCTGGTGGCACAACAGTCAAGTTTTCTGCTGCTAACGGAAAGGTTGGTGGCTCAAACTCACCCAGCAACTCTGCAGGAGAAAAGATCTTGTGATCTGCTTTCTCCTCTATCACTTGGGGCCACTATGAGTCAAAATTTACTTAACGGCACTAAACAATGGGATGAAAGATTAAGAAAGAAACATTAGGCTTTCCTAAACTGTTAGGCTAAAACATTAAGGATAAAGAGGAGTTATCCGTGTAAATGGATGGGTGAGATAGTATTCCAGCATAGGGACCAGAATTCAGATCCCACTAGGTGTCTTTCAAAAGTCAGTGCACGTCATCCATGTTCATGGGGTGAGAGGGTCCAACATCACATCATCACAGTACGCTTTCAATAATGTGATTTTGAAGCAACAAATATTTTAGCTAGATGGTGCGTTTTTTAAAATCCTTCCAAATCATGATTTGAAGCAAATGTTTAAGTGCTAATCAGCAGATATTACCTTTGCTAAAATGTTCTGCAAGGGACATGTCAAAGAAGTTATTATTTAAGACACACACACCCACACACATGCACACACATTCCACTATTAGCTGCCACAGTGTTAAAATCACCCATGGATTTCTATAGTGACCATTAGTGTGTTTTCTTATGCTTCCTTCATGCCAAAGAACTGCTAATTGACTGAAGAAAATTTCTAGTTTTAATATTACTATCCATGTGTAGAGTATCATTTAATGGGTATGTTAAAAATTCACTTCTGTCCATTCTGACAGCATATATTTTAGGAGAATATTATTTTAAAGGTCATTTCAATTAAAATTTATTCCTGTCTACTTATTTACTTTGAAAGCATGTACAGAAAGTTTAGATGTCACAGTATATAATATCATTATGCAAGAGCATTTTAAAATTTTTGCCAGGCATAATTTAATGTAACCTCTAAATATGAAATAATATTATATATTTTTTCATTTTCTTGGATGTTTTAATGTGAAATTCAATCAAAAATTTTAAAACTTAAAGACATTAAAGAAATTTTCATAAAAATAATGCTGTAGAAACATAAAATGCTATTTTACAGATTATAGTTTTCAGAGGACAGATTATAAATAGTTACTTGAATAGCATATGTAATATAAGTACTGAAATGTTTTAATTTTTAGGAAAAAGGAATACTAACATTTGTGTAGATTGAAGTTAAAGCAGCTGAAGTTAAGTTGTACAGGAAAGATGATACCAATGACTTTTTGATCTTTCAGTCTTATTATATATTGCATATAAATCAGAAAGAAACAAATTAAGTCTGCATTATCCAGTGTGGTTATGGATCCAAGATAAAGCAAACACATACAGTAATTGGAATTGCCATCTACACATTTCCAACACCAGCTGGGTTTCACAGATCACTTTCAAACCAGCAAACTAAAATTTCCAGAGTCATTACCAAAAAAGTAGAATGAGCATAAGATTTGCTAATAATTTTGAGTTTACCTTGTTCTTCTGAAATATGTATCAAGAGGAGAATTACAATATATCAAAGACTGAAATATATAATATATATACAATATATATAAAAAAACTAGTTTTTTTATATAATATCAGTTGTTCTAGGAATCAAAATCAAGATATTTGCTTGGAAGTATATAGTTTTTCAACACATTCTTTTTGGATTTAATAGATATACAATCTCTATGGATCTTCCTGAATTTGTATGGAAGGGGGAAAGTGAGAGGAAGACAGATGCACATATGTTGCAAAAAAGAAAAAGAGTAAATAAAAGTTGAGGTTACTGGTAATATTCCAAACACTGTCATTATTTTCAGCAACTGTGAACAATCTTAACATTTTTTGATTGCATTTGATTTCCATAACATTGCCTTTAACTCAAATGTCTTTCCATGAAGTTATGTAATATTTCCAAGTTCAAAGTCTGATTTGGAAAATTAGCCTATAATTCATTGGTTCCTGTTTGTTTCTTCTGAAATCCATGAGGCATCTTTGGTTGTTACCATAACTGGGGGCAGAGCTCTTTGCTGATGAATGGAAATTCAGACAGTTGTGCCTAATAATTTTTTTTTCCTGTGTCTTATGTGAATTTCTAATAGTCTCACAACTGTTCACATACGTGAAAAACCTGTATACATTTAGCTAAGCCTAGATTCTTACTCTGTTCCAAACATAAACACCAACTAGTTTTTACAGGATTTTAACATACATTGAATTTTTCTGCAGTAGAGGGTGGAGTTGCTACTGGGGAAGCAACATCATCATTGGCAAAGCCGCTCTCTGTTTTTGCCTCACTGTTACAGCACACCAGCGTCCCTGAACTCTCAGTGGTTTCTATGCAATGAGTCTACATTTGGAGCAATCATGTGGCATTTTGGGTTTTCTATTCTAGACATGTGTGAGAATTTACATGGTGCAAAAAATTATTTTATGATTTTTCCCGCCCACTTTACAGCTAAGTCATAATGTTGCTGTTAAGTGCCATAGAATTTATTCCAACTCATAGTGACCCCATGTGACAGAGTAGAACTGCCCTATAGAGCTGTAATCTTTACAGGAGTAGGTCGCTGGGTCGGGTTCCTATAGAACCGCTGGGTGGATTTGAACTGCCAACCTTTTGGTTAGCAGTCAATTGCTTAACTATTTGCACCATCTGGTCTCCTTTATGTGTGCGATAGTGGTTTCTTTTACTATGATGCTTGTAGGTGTGTTTTTTTTTTTTTTTCCCATGAATTTTATTTCAGGATGGTGGCATTAAAATTGTTGTTACAAAAAGGTACATTAGGTTCCTGAAGTTGAGAATCACTGCTATAATTGTATTAAAAACAAAAACAAAAAACGTTGCATTAAAAAATAGTGGTTTCTTAAGCATTAAGTTTACAACATAGACAAATTATTCCACTGGCTTAAAGAAAATGTTTCTAACATTCCCTTTAATAAATACGCTGCCATAAAACAGTTTAATGACATTGTGTAATAATTAGTGTCCTGCTATTAGACTGACTCTCACCCTTTGGAGAAGAATAACTTAGAATGTTCTTGAGAAATAATATTTGAAGACAAAAATCATTGCCTTACGTATTTCAGATATTTTTTTCTCTTCAAAAAATTTGAAATAAAATGTTTGATAAATTCTATATACTTTTTATGAATGGTTATTTTGCTTTTGCACTTAAAAGATAAATTTGTGGAAGATAAAATACAGAAGTTATTTACAATTACTGTAATATACTGTAAAATTTGTCAGCTTGTAGACATTTCTTAGATAACAAATTTAATAGAGTAAAATTTACTATGTATGGAACAACATTGATTCAAAATAGAAAATTACACTATCATTATATTAACATTATATTATTAAAATGTATTCTTAAGGTACAGCAGCATAATACAATAAAACAATGCCTCATATACTTTGTAAAATAAATTAAAAAAAAAAAACACTATGCCTTTCTATAAGAATTTCCTTTAATTCAAAATTCTGTGCTGATGGGGTAAAATCCAAAAGCAGATTATTCCATCTTGGTTTTCCTTGTGGGAGGGTAGGGGGAAGAAGGAATTTAGAAAATCTATTTGCTTAAATTACCGATATTAATGATCAGGTATAGTGAGAATAATCTACAGCTAGGATCCTGTGTAACGTTTAAAGTGGTGTTTAGTATGATATTATTATTGTTATTAAAATATATCGTAATAAGTTGCAATACTAATTAATGTATCAAAACCGGTTTATAGAGCTAAAATGTCTGATTCTGCAGCTAGAAAAAACATTTAATTGTGTTTTGTCTTTAAATTATGGTTGAATCACATCATGCTCCTCATTGGTAACAAATATGATATGAATTATTTAACATTTATAAATCACACAATATAAAAGAAAAAACAGATGATCTCTGAAAGATGTTTTTATTATTTGTAGTGTATTTATAAAAAAAGTATCACGGTTTTTGAGATACAATAATATACTAATTAAAAATAATCTTTAGGGGAGGTGATATATAGGACTTTAAAATAAGTAGAAATATTATTATCAATAGGAAGAAATTGGTTGTAAATAAAATTCAAACAATCTTTTCTCAACTGCTTGAATTTATTGTTAATATCTTTCTGACAAGCAAAATTTCTCCAAACTTGAAGGGAGAAATTCAAAAAGTGTGTTGTTTAAAATCATTCAGAGGTACTGGCCCTAATCATTACATTAAAAAAAAAAGACAAAGAAAAAGCAATACAGAAAAATGCACTTGGTTTTGAAAATGCATTTATCCTATATAAATAGAAACTTTGGAATCAAATAATAAACTGTTTTCCCTGTTGTTTCCTACCTTTTGTTCAAAGTAAAGAAATAAACCTTTTTGGATTTCTGACATTATACGTATGTGGTAACAGTCACCATTCTTCTTGCTTCCAACTGAAATTTCCCAAGATTTTGCTCAGGATTCTCATTCAGAAATCTGTTTTGAAGCATTATGTATTTTTTTGTTTTCATCAGCTTGCTCCACTGAATTTAAATTTCAAGACATTGTAATGCCAAATGCCATTTGTCTCTTACACAATAAATGTAATTCTGGGTTCAGAGTATTAACATAGCATTGGAAATTTTATATCTTGGGTCTTATTTTGCACAACTTTTTATTTTTCAATATATGAATAAAATCATAAGGAAACATATTAGTAATACAAATATAATATAAACATATTAGTAAGTTCACTAAGAAGGAATTGGAATACTGACCATTAACATTTGAATCAATTACTCCATAAAGGAAACACAATTTCTGGTTCACTTCTGCACAAAACTTCTTGACATGAAATTGTTATGACAGCAAGGCTCCTACTTTTACACTTTGAAGAAAGAAACTTAGATATTGTCTTTAAAAATAACTTTAAAATTTTTTTCAATTATTTCTTCTTCATAAGCCACATTAAAACCTCCTCTTCTATAAGTTATTGTTGTCAGGTGCCTTCAAGTCGGTTCCGACTCTAAGAACCCCATGTACAACAAAATGAAACACCGCTGGGCCCTGCGCCATCCTCACAATCATTGTTATGCTTGAGCCCATTGTTATAGCCACTGTGTCAGTCCATCTTATTGAGGGTCTTCCTCTTTTGTGCTGACCCTGTACTCTACCAAGCATGATATGCTTCTCCAGGAACTGGTCCCTCCTGATAACATGTCCAAAGTATGTGAGATGAAGTCTCGCCATGCTTGCTTCTAATGAGCATTCAGGCTGTACTTCTTCCAAGATGGATTTGTTTATTCTTCTAGCAGTCCACGGTGTATTTGATATTTTTCACCAACACCATCATTCAAAGACACCGATTCTTCTTTGGTCTTCCTTATTCATTGTCCAGCTTTCACGTGCATATGAGGAGGTTGAAAACGCTGTGCCTTGGGTCAGGCACACTTTAGTCTTCAATGTAACATCTTTGCTCTTTAACACTTTAACTAGATCTTTTACAGCATATTTACCCAATGCAATGCGTCATTTGATTTTTTCGACTGCTGCTTCCATGGACATTGATTGTGGATCCAAGTAAAAGGAAATCCGTGACAACTTCAATCTTTTCTCCATTTATCATGATGTTGCTCATTGGTCCAGTTGTGAGGATTTTTGTTTTCTTTATGTTGAGGTATAATCCATACTGAAGGCTGCAGTCTTTGATCTTCATCAGTAAGTGCTTCATTTTTAACAATCTTATCCATAATTAGTTACGATCCACACGGCTGAATGCTTTTGCAGAGCCAACAAAGTACAGGTATACATCTTTCTGGTATTCTCTACTTTCAGTCGAGATCCATCTGACATGAGCAATGATATTCCTTGTTCCATGCCCTCCTCTGAATCCAGCCTGAATTTCTGCCAGTTCCCAGTCCATGTACTGCTGCAACTGCTTTTGAATGATCTTCACCCAAATCTTACTTTTGTGGGATATTAATGATATTGTTCTATAATTTCCACATTTTCTTGGATCACCTTTCTTCAGAATGGGCATGAATATGAATCTTCCAGTCAGTTGACCAGGTGGCTGTCTTCCAAACTTCTTGGTATAGATGAGTGAGCACTGCCAGTGCTGCATCCATTTGTTGAAACATCTCAGTAGGTGTTAACTCCTAGACCCTTGTTTTTCGCCAATGCTTTCAGTGCATTGGTTCCTTCAGCAACATTGGTTCTTGATCATATGCTACCTTCTGAAGTGTTTGGCTGTCAACCAATTCTTTTTTGGTACAGTAGCTCTGTGTATTCCTTCTATCTTCTTTTGATAACTTCCTGCATCATTTAGTATTTTCACCTCAGAATCCTTCAATATTGCAACTCGAGGCTTGAATTTTTTCTTCAGTTCTTTCAGCTTGAGAAATGCTCAGCATGTGCCTTCCTTTTCCTCTTCTAATTCCAGGTCTTTGTACATTTCATCATAATACTTTGTCTTCTGGAGCTGCCCTTCGAAATCTTCTTTTCAGCTCTTTTACTTCATCATTTCTTCCTTTTGCTTTAGCAACTCTACGTTCAAGAGCAACTTTCAGTGTCTCCTCTGCCATCCATTTTGGTCTTTTCTTTCTTTTTTGTCTTTTTAATGACCTCTTACTTTCTTCATGTATGATGTTCTTGATGTCATTGCACAACTTGTCTGGTTTTCCGTCATAAGTGTTCAATATGCATCAAATCTATTCTTGAGATGGTCTTTAAATTCAGGTGGGGTATACTGAAGGTTGTACTTTGGATCTTGTGGACTCATTCTAATTTTCTTCAACTTCAACTTGAACTTACATATGAACAATTGATGGTCTGTTCCACAGTCAGTCCCTGGCCTTGTTCTGACTAATGGTATTGAACTTTGCCATTGTCTCTCCACAGAGTTAGTCAATTTGATTCCTGGGTATTCCATCTGACAAGGTCAATGTGTATAGTCACCATTTACGTTGTTGGAAAAAGGTATTTGCAATGAAAAAGTCTTTGGTCTTGCAAAATTCTATCATGTGATCTCCAGTGTCGCTTCTAACACCAAGGCCATATTTTTCAACTACCTATCTATCTTCTTTATTTCCAACTTTCTCATTCCAATCACCAGTAATTATCAACACACCTTGATTGCATGTTTGATCAATTTCAGACTGTAGGTCTTGGTAAACGTCTTCAGTTTCTTCATGTTGTGCTTTAGTGGTTGATATATAAATTTGCATAATAGTCATATTAACTGGTCTCCCTTGTAGGTGTACGGATATTATTCTATCACTGACAGTGTTGTACTTCAGAATGGATCTTGAAATGTTCTTTTTGACAATGAATGTGATGCCATTCCTTTTCAATTTGTTATTCCTGGCATAATAGACCATATGACTGTCTGATTCAAAATGGCCACTACCAGTCCATTTCAGCTCACTAATGCCTAGGATATCGATGTTTATGCATTCCATTTCATTTCTGATGATTTCCAATTTTCCTAGATTCATACTCATGCGTTCCACGTTCCAATTATTAATGGATGTTTGCAGTTGTTTTTTTCTCATTTTGAGTCATCCCACATCAGCAAATGAAGATCCCAAAAGCTTGACTCCACCCAGGTCATTAAGCCCGATTCCACTTTGAGAAGGCAGTTCTTCCCCAGTTGGCTTTTGAGTGCCTTGCAACCCGAGGGGCTCATCTTCTGGTGCTATATCAGACAGTGTTTTGCTGATCTTCGTAAAGTTTTCACTGGCTAGTCTGGAAGCTCAGCTGAAACCTGCCTGTCATGGGTAACTCTGCTGGTATTTGAGTACTGGTGGCATAGCTTCCAGCATCATGGCAACACACAAACCCCCACAGTATGAAAAACTGACAGCCATGTGGGGGCCTCTTCTATATAGTCTTCCCCAAATATCTTAAAATCTCTCCTGCTCCTGTGCACCTGCATCTGTAGTACATTCATTTATTCAACTACTGTATATTGAATACCTCACATATTCTAGATACTAGGCACCGGGAATATAGCAGGAAAAAATAAAACCAGAGAAAAAATTCCTTGCAAAACCAGAAGTTATTATTCTAAGCATACTAAATAAATAAATTACATAATATTATAAGAATGTTAAAATGTTTTATATACCTGTTGCCATCAAGTTGATTCCAAGTTAGGGCAACTCCATGTGTTACAGAGTAGGATTGTTCCATAGGGTTTTATTGGCTGTGTTTTTAAGGAAGCAGATCTCCAGGGCCTTCTTCTTCAGTGCTACTAGGTGGATTTGAACAGCCAACCTATAGGTTAGTAGTTGAGTGGAAACTTGTTTGTGCCACCCAGAGTCCAGTAAAACAAGTACGAGTACCATTAAAATTGCAGAGCAGAAAAAAGAGCAATTAAAGAGTGCAAGGAGAGTAAGGTGTAATATTAAATGAGATGGTCACAGAAGGATGTACTATGAAGAAGATATTTAAGGAAAGATTTGAAGGAGATGAGGGAGTGAAGTGAACTGTCATCTTAAAGAATATGGAGTTAAAAGGTACTGGGTCAGGAATATGCCTGGTGAGTTCCAGGGACAAGAAGGTGGCCAATGTGGCTGCAGTGGATGGAGGGAGGTGGACAGTAATGCATTAGGTCAAGAGGGAAAAGGAGCCAGATGATAAAGGATTTTGTGTTTGGTCATTGTAAGGATTTTAGTTTACGTGTAAGAGAATGGGAGGCGTTGGTGGGTTTTGAGCAGAGGAATGCTGTAGATGGACATGTGTTTAATGAAACCCTTTTGTCTGCTTTCTTTATATTAGATGGTCAGGGCAAGGGAGCCTACAGGTGGACCTATGGCTGCTGCATATTCCAAGCAGGAGGTGATGGTGACTTGGACAGGTACACTTGGTGAGAAGTGGTGATAGCTATACATTTTGTTGCTACTATTACTTTTTTGGTTGGGTTTATCATGTTTATTTATGATTTTTTGAATTCTTTTCAGTGTTTCTTAAAATGGCACTATATTGCCAAATCATAATCAGCTTCAGGGTGGCTAGAATCATAAGACCAATCGTGCTTTAGAAACCTATGTCACCCAGAGATCAAAAACATACCTCTTAATTAGTCACCTTGGCAAAAGCAATCCATCAGTCTATCAACAAAAAAAATGTATGGATCACCATATAGTAATATGGAAGTATGAAGACGTAAAAGAGATATTCTCAAGAATCTGAGGATACAACTAGCATGCTGCGGTGGTCGTTGATGCTGTTCTCCATATTCTTCTTGCCCTTGGGCTCATGATGAGATTCCTATTTTCATTAATTCCTCCTGCTGTATCAAGAGAACCTTGAAAGGCTGTGTTAATTCATCTTTTGAATTGTATTCTCTACCACAGCATCTGGCTCAATGTGTGTGCCCAGACAATAGTTTTTAAATTAAATTAAACTGATTGTTTTTAAATGAACACTGATCTAGAAATCTGCATAGACAGTTTTGCAAATTCTATTTCTAGTTGTGAAACATTTTTGGTCTATTTTTTTATGCACTCTAGGAACATAGCCATAAAATAGGATATCAAAGAAGAGTTTTCAAACTCTGAAGACAAGAAATTCAATTCAAATATTGAAACTCCTGCTCCACATTGCCCGTAAAACTCGGGACTGAAATCTAAAGAACAGATTATTTTAGCTTTTAATTTATACAATTTTCTTTTCAAGTTGAAAGTCATTGTAGAGATAATCTGCTCCAGACTACTCTTTTACAGACCCAAACAACCAGGATCAGTTGTGTGTTAGAACTGGCTCCCGGTTTTGCAACAAATCATTTTACTGTGTATCTTTCACAGTTAAGTGGATATCTTGTGTACCCCTAAATGGAATGAAAAATAAGTTTAGAAGTTAGTTCCATAAACTCCCGCCACCTAGTACAACCTTGACTCAGCACGAAAGAAAGTTCACCTGCTAGGAGAGTGAAAAAAAAAAAAAGAGCGAGAACCTGAAGAATTTGCTATATTTGGAGGCTAGCTATTAATGGGGTTTATATGTTTTTCATTTATACAACAACATTTAAAAAACATTTCTTTTTTCTAGGCCTTGTGGATAAAAATGAGCAAACCAGAATACTTGCCCAGAAAACAAATTAAGATATTCTTTAGCATTGTGCAATTGTATTTCCAGATTTCTTCTGATTTAATTATATAAATGTGTAGGATTTTGCAGTGGCTGGGAGAAATAACAAATTTACCAGTAACAGTATCCAAAACTATGTTAGAGCAACAATTTTACTCACAAGAATATGCTAATGGTGAATTCATTATCACATATCCAGATTTTGCATTTTAAACAAAAAGCTATTGGGGAATAAAATGCTAGGTACACTCTTAAATTTGAGAAATGTAATTGTCTTTAAATATTCCTCAGTAGGAGCTCTGAAAATTAATAATACTATTTTAACTAAAATGATATATTAGATAATGCAGTTACTTTCTCACTTAGTCTAGTTTTTTTTTTTTAGTTTGATAAATAGCAATCATTTTAGCACTCATTTTATATGTGTCCTTTTTAAAATTCTATGACTTCGTTCATTCTTTGTAGGATGAAAACAGAAAAATAAACTCCGTGTTACATCTCAGTCTCAGAAGTAATGTATCAAACTGATAACTTTCTTAACAATTTTTACATTGAGTAATCAACAGATGTTTCTGTGTCATATGGACAATGACACATTTGAGAGTAAACATGGTGTTGTCTTATTTCAATAGGAAGTCTGTCCTTTGTGTCTTCTGAGCAGCCCCTTCCCTACTGATGGCTGAGCTACAAAAATCACGGAAGCTGAAACGACAAAGTTGGAATCAAACCTTGACAGGGCCCCAGTGAGAACGCACATGATGAGGCTCCTAGTGATGCTAATGTAAACTGCCAAGAGCTGTCACTCCAAAAGTCATGGCAGGTCCAAAGCAGAGAGCGGGGAATATGCCACATTCTGAAAGCTGACAAAGGAAAACAAATGCATTATATATATGGATATAAGAGAACCAGCAGTTGCAACTTCAAAGGAAGATGCCTTGAAACCTCCCTTACAGGCAGGCTCATCTGTGACACTTTGAAACTAATGTGGACAAGAGTAATGTCCTCAGCAGACCCAGCCCATCTTAGCATGGGTTTCAGTAAAACCCAAAATCATTGCTACGTGCCTGTCATCAAACTCAAATGTGAAGTGACAGATCGTGGGAGGATGGGACTTGGTTTCTCTTCAGAATAGGATTTTCCATGCTTCTTAGCAGTCGCTTAACCACCCAAACCCAGTCCCTCAAGGCAATTCTGTGTGGAGTTGGGAGAAACTGACGGAAATAGTTGTTGCCTTTTATGTAGCAAGTACTCCCATTTTCTCCTCTGCTAATACCATGTTGAGTAGCAGCATATGTTGCTCTTGGGGGAAATGAGTCCATCTGCAGCATTATCTGTTAAATACCTGTGCGGAAAATCCATTATGCTTAAACCAAGCCTGGTGCTATGCACATGACAGACCCTCGTTTTTTTTCTTTCTTTCTTTCTTCCTTCTATCCTTCTTTCTTTTCTCTCTCTCTCCTTCTCTTTTTACTTCTTTCTGTCTCTCTCTTGCTTTCTTTTTTCTGTCTCTCTTTCCCTGCCTCCCTCCTTCCCTTCGTCTCTGTCTCTCTCCCTCTCCATTCCTCCCTTCCACCCTCTCTCTCTCACTCACTCTTAATTAACTAGTGCTGCCATAACAGAAATACCACAAATGGATGGCATTAACAATTTTTTGACCACACTTTAAGGGGCTAGAAGTCTGAATTCAGGGTGCTGGCTCTAGGGGAAGACTTCATCTGTCTGCTCTGGAGGAAAGGCGTTGTCTCTTTTAGCTTCTGCTTACTGCTTCTTTGGAAGTCTACATGAGTCTTGGCATGTCATGTAGACACAATTCAATTCATAACATTTCACCCTTTGGTTCCCAAATATTCAAGTCCTTGTCACATGCAAAACACGTTCACCCCATCACATCATCCCAAAAGTCTTTTATCAACTCCAAGTCCAAAATCTCATCTTCTGAATCATCTAAGTCAAATATGGGTGAGACTTTAGGCATATTCCGTTCTAGGGCAAAATTTCTCTTCACCTGTGAACCTGTGAAATCTAGAATACAAGTTACCTGTTTCCAAAATATAATGGTGAAACAGGCACAAGGTAGACATTTCCATTAAAAATGGGAGAAATTTGAGGGAAAGAAAGGATTACAGGCACCAACCAAGACCAAAACTCAGCAGAACAAATTGCGTTAGAACTCAAGGCTTGAAAATAATCTGGACAATGGCTCTGCCCTCCAGGCTCTAAGTGTTGGTCACACCCTCTGAATTCTGGGTGGAAGCTTCTTGGCCTTGGGCTTCAGTTTTGCCTCCTAGGCTCCCTGGGATTGCATCTCTGCTGTCTTTGCTTTAGGCAGCCCCATTCTCCTAGTCCATCTGAATAGCAACCCCACCTCCTCCGCTCTGGAAGGCCCTGTTCTTCTGCCCCTTGGGCATGTAAGCCCTGCCTCCTCAATTTTGGATGACGGACCTATCCCTCTGGCACACCTTAGTGGTAGCCCCATACCTCTGAACTGAGCTGGTGAAGATCCAATTCCTTGAAACCTAGGAGGCTGTGGCCCTACCTTTGAGATCCATGAGACCATGGTCCCACCCTCCGAAATCTAGAAGACCCTGCTTCCCATGCCCCTTCCAAAGGTTCTGCTGATCTCTGAGCTGTTCCAGGGATGGTCCTTTTCTTTTCTTGGAGGACAACAGTTGTAGCTCCTTTGGCCTGTTTTGTGCCTATAGAATTCTTAGGGGCAGACAATGTTCTTTCTTTTCATCCTTTCTCTGTCCCCTTCAGTCTAAGCTGATGGGTTTTCTGCTGTGGTAGCTGGTTAGGTCCATCAGTCACAGGCATAACCTCTTTAACAAAATAACATGTAGCCACATTCTTGGTGAACATTGTAGGATCCATGTCTCTAGTTTGCACAACAAAATTGTCCAAATCTTTAAGTCTTGTTTTCAATTTGCACAGTTCATTTTTAAGTCCTTCTCTTTCCTCTTGCATTTTATTATAAGCTGCAAGGAGAAGCCACGTGAATCTCTTAAGATCTTGCTTAGAAATCTCCTCAGCCAGATAATCCAAGTTCTTCACTTACAAGTACTATTTTCCACCAAACATTTTAATGTAATTCAGATGTGATTCAGTTATTTGCCACTACATAAAAAGCATTGCCCAACCACATGTTCGTTATTTCCTTTAAAGCCTCACAAGAAGCACATTTAACGTCCACGTTTGGTGAACATCATAATAGGATGCCACAGGATTCTCTAAGATGATAGAGACTTTTTCTATAGCTCTCCTCACGTCATTCTGAGCCCTCACCAGAATTCCTTTGATGTCCACAATTCTACCAACAGTCTCTTTGAGGCAATCTAGGCTTTTAAAAAAAAAAAAAAATAGGCACCTTCAAATTCTTCCAGCCTCTACACATTACTCAATTTCAAAACCACACTCACATTTTAAGTATCTGTTAGAGCAGCACCCCACTCCACTGGTACCAAAATTCTGTCTAAGTTATCTAGTGCTTCTATAACAGAAGTGCCACAAGTGGATGGCTTTAACAAACAGAAATTTATTTCTCACAGCTTAGGAGGCTATAAATCCAAATTCAGAGTCCTGCTCTAGGGGAAGGCTTTTTCTCTCTTTTGGCTCTGGAGGAAACTCCTTATCTCTTCAGCTTCTGCTTCCTGGGTCCTTGAAGAGCTCCATGTGTCTTGGCACCTATCATATTCCTTCACTGCTTCCTAGGCTGCCTGTTTTATCTCCTTTATATCTCAAAAGAGATTAACTCGGGATACACCTTACACTAATCCTGCATCACTAACGTAACAAAGACAACCCTCCCCCAAATGGGATTATAACCACAGGCATTAAAAAAAAAAAAAAAGACAACCCTCCCCCAAATGGGATTATAACCACAGGCATAGAGGTTAGGATTTACAACACATATTTTGGGGGGACATAATTCAATACATAACACTCCCTCCTTTTCTTCTTTTCCTTCTTTCCTTCCTTTCCTCTTTCTTTGTCTAGTTAGATTTTTGGAATATAAGGAATCATTATTATTTTTTTTTGGTAGTTCTTTCTGTTTTTCTCTCATTCTGCAATAAGCATATGATATTATAGTGTTATATATGGATTTATCCTTAATATAAGTAAGTGTCTGAGTCATCAACTTTCAATTGTCACCATATTTTCCAAATAATATATTGTCTCACTGTCATTCCTTAATAATCTTGTAAAATTCTCTTTCCTTCTTTTCTCTCTCTCTCTGTGTGTATGTGTGTGTGCATGTGTGATTCCTGACCAAGTTATTACGGACAGAGCCAGAACTGAGCTTCTACTTCTGTTACACATGAGTGAAATGAGGGCAGAAAGGTTAAGGGACTTAGCCAGGGTCATAAAGGTGCACCCCTAAACACTAGTGTTTAACCTCAAGAAACTAAGTCTTTGATCTGCTGCCCAGTCAGTTGAGCCCCCCGGAGACTGAAATAATAGATTGTCTGCTGGCTTGAGGACAAAAGGTCAGTGCCACGTGGTAAGTCAGAGATCACAGGCTTTTATTTACACTTGTGACCACTCTATGAGGAGCTCTGATGTGGCCCTTACCTAGCAAGGATTTGCACTGCTAAGTGCATTTTATTTTCAGAAAAACTGCCTGGTTAGCATTATGAGAAATCACCTTCCCAGGTTCCCTGATGGTTAAAACACAGGTCATGAAAGGAAAAATTTTCTTACATTGATTGGTTAGCGTGACTAAACTCTAACCAAGAGAAATCATCTGTGAGTAAAATGGGATTATTTATTCTTGATGCAGTCTTAACGTTGCTCTTGAAACTTGTGGCTTTGATGAAAAGAATACCTATGCTTTCAGAGCTCATCCAATACACCCCTCCAGTTCACAGAGGCCAACACATGCTATTAGACAATAAAGACCTCTGTGGACTGGGGTGTGTCTTGGATGATATCTGAAAGCATAGTGTGAGCTAGACTTCTGAGAATGCTTTTGAAATTAATGAAAATTCTCCAGGCTACCTGTTTGTTGCTGTTGTTGGGTGCTGTCAGTTGATTCCAACTCATACTGACCCCAAGTGACAGGGTAGAACTGGCCCACAGGTTTTCCTAGTCTACAATCTTTACAGAAGCAGATTGTCAGGTCTTTCTTCCCAGGAGCCGATGGGTGGATTCGAACCACCAGATTTTCAGTCAGCAGTTAAGTGCTTAACCATTTCGTTATCAGGGATCCTTACCTTCCTGTTTACGACTATTTACGACTACGGAATTTCTGCATGACTTTGCCAAAACAAATAACAGGATTTATCTTAGTGATGTTTTTTCACTGATTGTGACAGAAGAATGACAAAGTAATATTATAACATGATAAATAGTAAAAACTACGAGAAATTAATTAATGTAAATGTCATAATAATGAGCCCAGGTGGCTCAAGCAGTTTGCAGTTGGTTACTTACTGAAAGGTCAGCAGTTCGAAACTACCCAGCGGTGTCACAGAAGAAAGACTTGCCAATTTGCTTCAGTAAAGATTACAGCCAAGAAAAGCCTACAGAACAGTTCTATCCTGCAGCACAAGGGGTGATCATGACCCAGGGGCAACTCAATGTCAGCTAACACCAACAACAGTACCGTAATAGATACGGTAAGTATAAAAAAAGTATAGCAGAGTCTTAATACGCAAACCAAGTAAAAGCAAGTTACAGAACGTTATACCAATTAGCCAAAAAATATTACAACTTGACTCAAAGACAGGAAAACTTTAGTCATAAGCCTATAATTATTTTGTATATAAGTTCTTGCAGTAAATTCAGTTAATGAGATCAGGTCAAAGACTTTAAACAGATAAGTGGCACTTGTGGCCATTCAGACTTGATTACAGGCAGTCGCTGGGTTATGAACATCTGACTTACAGACAACTCCTACTTGCAGTTTGATGTTATGGAAATTTGCCCTCACTCCCAACAAATTCTTCATCACAATCCCCTTCACTTGCTGCACAGGCAGCTTTTAAATTGTTGAAAAGGCTTTGAGCCTTTTCTTGCACTCAAGTATGGCTGAATAAGAACTGTATGCACCCGTTCTGACTTACCTACAAATTCGATTTAAAGACACAGTTAGGAACGGATCTCATTCATAACCCAGGGACTGCCTGTATTCTTCTTCAAATATTTCCCTGGAGTTCATTTAAAATAATATCAAGTATCAGACAGCAGTAACTTAACATAGTATTATAATAATATAGCTTGACATATTATTTCAGTTAATAGTAGTATAATAAGGAGTCATAAGAATTTCATAAAATTAAGGAGTGACAGTGAGACAATATTTTATTTGGGAAATACAGTGACAAGTGAAAGTTGATGACTCAAATATTTACTTTTATTAAGAATAAAATCCATATATAACACTATAATATCATATGCTCACTGCAGAATGAGAGGAAAATAAAGAGACCTACAAGAAATGAAAACAATCCCTTACATTCTAACAATTTTCAAAGTTAATTTTTTGGTGTATTTGTATTCAGACTTTTTTACAAGCACATGTTGAGGTTTTTCATAGTTTTGATCGTAAGATATATAACTTTGTCTTGCTATTTTGCACTCATTAGTGTCAAACTTTTCAGAACTAACAGATGACATCCCATATGTTATTTTGAGTATAAGGCATAAACTATATATAAACAATTTAGGATATGTCACAAAAGAATTATTCACATTAAAAATAAGAACCTAAATTTAGGTTCAAAAACAAAGCTCTGAGCTCTTGAAAAATTATGGTATAAGCAGTGACATCAACCTCACCTCTCCCAAATTTCTACCGATATCATGAATGGCATGTGTGGATTCTCTCTCTTTTTTCTTGATGGGGATCACTGAGACCGATATGTTCAGATATGCCAGTTTCATGAGGAAGAGCAAAGTATCCTAAACGGGGGACTTCCACCTGAAACACCCATACTGATAACACCTGAATTGATTGGAAGTGTAATGTTCTACTCAGTTCCACTTCCTACTTCTCTATGAAATGTTAACGTTAGAGACTTACCAAAAGTAATGTGTTCTGTGTTTTCTCTTAGAAGTGTCTCACCTGCCATATTAAGCATATTTAAGAGACCATGGCCATTGGCAGACTCAGTAAAGTGCCTTTTCCAATAGAGGTTTACCCACTGTTGGGAGTCAATTCTGACTCATATCGACCCTATAGGACAGTGTAGAACTGCCCCATAGGGTTTCCAAGGCTGTAAGTCTTTAAGGGAGCAGACTGCCATGGAGCAGCTGGTGGGTCCAAACTGTCAACCTTTCAGTTAGCAGCCATGCACTTTAGGAACTGCACAACTAGGGCTCCTTAATAGTCTAAAGAGAGAAAATTCCTTGGTTATATTCCTTTCTCTGGGGATGCTATCTGTAAGGTGGGAGTAAAAGAAGCCCCAAATGTGGCAAACAGGGTTTTACTCTGGCTCCATACTACCACAACTGCTGCCCCCATCACCGGCACCAGGACCCCTCCTGGCAGGCTTTTTCCTCCTTCCTTCACTCCCTTTCTTTCCTTCCTTCTACTACTATGGGTCTCACTGAGCTACCTCTACACTGTTTGTCCCCATATTTGTTCCTCAGCATTCCCATATTGGGTTCTTAATGGCAGGAAGACTGATCACCAGTGCCTGTGTCAACTGGTTTTTGAAAGCATTTGGTTAATTAGAAGCATCGGAGAGAGATTGGAGGGAAGAAGGGAGAAGCCAGGATGTTTTTCTCTCAGCTTTTTGCCTTGAGTAATATTTCCAGGAATGGCTACATCTTTTCCATGGCTCAAACACTAATGGAACAGATTTCCCATGCTTCTAACTCTGCTTGGTGAGCCCTTGACGAGGCTGTTTAGCTTTGATGCCATTGCCTCCTTGCTTTGCTTTTCCAGACTCAGTGTAGTTGTGTTATATGTTGTTGCTAATTTCTGAGTTGCCTCACTGTCCCCTAATTGTCTTCTCAGCTTCTTCCATCATCTGTTACTAATTGCCTACATTAAATATGTTTGATCTCAAACACTCAGTGAGGTGTGGGTTTTCTGGTCTGACACTGACTGATAGAGTACTGTATCTCAGCAGTGAGTCCAATAAAATCTCTCTCATGATGAGATTCGAGGACTGAACATGAATTCAGTCATGATGATCTTACAGATAGTAAATGGGATAATGGTGATCTACGGTATGCAGTGACATCATTCTTACATAAATCATAATCTATAGAAGCTTGAAATGAAACATCTGTCAGTTTGTTGTACTGTGGGGGCTTGTGTGGTGGTACTGGAAGCTATGCTTGCATGATGGACAGGATTCAGCAGAGCTTCCAGACTAAAACAGACTAGGAAGAAGGACCTGGTGATATACTTCTGAAAAAAATTGGCCAGTGAAAACTTTACGAATAGCAATGGAAATTGTCTGATATAGTGCCAGGAGATGAGTCCCTCAGGATGAAAGGCACAGGCACACAAAATATGACTGGAGAAGTACAGCCTCCTCAAAGTAGAGTTGACCTTAATGACATAGATGGAGTCAAGCTTTCAGAACCTTCACTTGCTGATGTTGCATGACTTGGAATGAGAAGAAATACCTATAAACATTCATTAATTATCAGAACGTGGAATGTACAAATTATGAATCTAGGAAATTAGAAGTCATCAAAAATTAAATGGAATGCATAAAGATCCATATCCTAGGTGTTTGAGAGCTGAAATAGACTGGTACTGGCCATTTTGGATCAGACAATCATATGGTCTACTATGCCAGGAATGACAAATTGAAGAGAAAAGGCATGGCACTCACTGTCAAAAAGAACATCTCAAGATCTATCCTGAAGTACAATACTGTCAGTGATAGGATAATATCTATACACCTATGATGAAGGCAAATTAATACAGCTATTATTCAAATTTATGAATCAACCGCTAATGCCACAGTTGAGGAAATTGACGTTTTTTTTCAACTTCTGCAGTCTAAATTGATCACACATGAAATCAAGGTGCATTGATAATTACTGGTGATTGGAATGCAAAAGTTGGAAACAAAGAAGGGTTGGCAGTTGGAAAATATGGCCTTAGTTATAGAAGTGATGCCAGAGACCACATATACAATTTTGCAAGACCAAAGATTTATTCATGGCAAATACCTTTTTTCAACAACATAAATGCAGACTATACATATGGACTTCGATGTATGGGAAACACAGTAGTCAAGTCAACTCCCTCTGTAGGAAGAGATGATGGAAAAGCTCAATATCATCAGTTAGAGCAAGGCCAGGAGCCAACCATGGAACAGACCATCAATTACTAACATGCAAGTTCAGGTTGAAGCTGAAAAAATTTAAAACAAGTCCATGAAACCAAATATGACCTTGAGTATATCCCACCTGAATTTGGAGACCATCTCAAGGACAGATTCAATGCATTGAATACTAATTACTGAGAACAAAATGAGTTGTGGAATGACATCAAGGACATCATACGTGAAGAAAGTAAGAGGTGTAAAGAGACAGGAAAGAAAGAAATGAATGTCAGAAGAGACTCTGAAATTTGCTCTTGAATGTAGAGTAGCTAAATAAAATGAAAGAAATGATGAAGTAAAAGAGTTGAACAGAAGATTTCAAAGGGCAACTCAAGAAGACAAACTAAAGTACTATAATGAAATGTGAAAATACCTGGAGTTAAAAAAAAAAAACAAGAGAAGAAAAACACTCTCAGCATTTCTCAAGCTGAAAGGACTGAAGAAAAAATTCAAGCCTTAAGTTTCAATATTGAAGGATTCTACAGGAAAAATATTGAACAACACAAGGCAGCACCCCCCAAAAATGGAAGGAATACACAGAATCACTGTATCAAAAAGAATTGATTGACATTCAACAGTTTCAAGAGGTAGCATAGATCAATAACCGATGATATTGAAGGAAGAAGTCCAAGCTGCACTGAAGGCATTGGCGAAAAACAAAGCTCCAGGAATTAACAGAATACCAACTGAGATGTTCTGACAAACAGATGCAGTGCTGGAGGTACTCACTTGTCTATGTCAAGAAACTTGGAAAAGAGCTACCTGGCCAACCAATTGGAAGAGATCCACATTCATGCCCATTACAAAGAAAGATGATCCAATACAATGCTGAAATTATTGAACAATATCATTAATATTACACATGACTAAAATTTTGCAGTAGGTCCTTCAAAAACAGTTACAGCAGTACATCTATAGGGAACTGCTAGAAAATCAAGCCAAATTCAGAAAAGGACATGGAACAAGGGATATCATTGTTGATGTCAGATGGATCTTGGCTGAAAGCAGAGAATACCAGAAAGTTGTTTACCTGTGTTTTATTGACTATGCAAAGATTTTCACCTGTGTGGATCAGAACAAATTATGGATAATATTGTGAAGAATGGCAATTCCAGAACACTTAATTGTGCTCATGTGGGACCTGTACATAGACCAAGAGGCAATTGTTCAAACAGAACCAGGGGATGCTGCATGGTCTAAAATCAGGAAAGGTATGTTTCAGGGTTGTATCCTTTCACCATACTGACTCAATCTGTATGCTGAGCAAATAATCTGAGAAGCTGGACTGTATGAAGAAGAATGAAGCATCAGGATTGTTGGAAGGCTCATTAACAACCTATGATATGCAGATGAGACAGTGTTACATGCTGAAAGCAAAGAGGACTTGAAGCATTTGCCGATGAAGATCAAAGACTACAGCTTTCAGTATGGATTGCACCTCAACATAAAGAAAACAAAAATCCTTACAACTGGACCAATAAGCAACATCATGATAAATGGAGAAAATATTGAAGCTGTCAAGGATTTCATTTTACTTGGATTCACAATCAACACCCATGGGAGCAGCAGTCAAGAAATCAAAAAACATATTGCACCAGGTAAATTTGCTGCAAAGACCTTTTCAAGTGTTGAAAAGCAAAGATGTGGCTTTGAGGACTAAGGACTAAGATGAACCTAAGCCAAGCCATGGTATTTTCAGTTGCCTTATATGTATGCAAAAGCTGGATGATGAGCAAGAAGACCTAAGAACTGATGCTTTTGATTTAAAGTCTTGGTGAAGAATATTGAATATGCCATGGACTGCCAGAAGAACAAACAGATCTGTTTTGGAAAAATAATAGCCAGACCATTCCTTGGAAGTGAGGATGGCGAGACTTTGTCTCACATACTTACTTTGGACACTTTATCCGGAGGGATGAATCCCTGGAGAAGTCCCTGGTCCTCTACTTTACCATTCTTGGTAGAGAATCAGCAAAAAAGAGGAAAACCCTCAATGAGATGAAATGACACAGTGGCTGCAACAATGGGCTTAAATATAGCAATGATTGTGAGGATGGTGCTGGACCCAACAGTGTTTCACTCTGTTGTACACAGGTTCACTGTGATTTGGATCTGACTCGACAGCACCTAACAACAGCGAGGTTGCCGTGAATTCATTCTAACTTAAGTCATCATCTATAGATGCTGAAATGAGGGCTGGTCAAAGACAAAGATTTGGAAAAATCATGCTGCTCTTATATTCAACTCTTATGGCAATAAAAATGATGACAATTACAAAGAGGTGACATGCCGTCCACTTCTAAAGGTGAAGAAGAGCCTACAAAAAAGAAAAAAAAGATACACTCGTGTCTATGGACTCTCAATTAAAACAAGGTTTAGGGTGTTACTGAGTGTCTATAATAAACCTTGGGAGGATTTATAGTCTCTCATAGCTGCAGGGCAGATAAGTTTGAGGATTATAAACAAAATTTAATGGTTTAAAAGCATTAGTAAAGAACAAATGGACCGTATGACATCATCAAGTCCCTTTATGTTACTATCGGGTCATAAATGCTTTGTTTAGGCTTTCAGTCAGAAAGCAGTGGAGACTTGAGACTTTGGATAAGGACATTTGCATGTGCTTGGACAAAGCTAAGAGCACCAAATTTCCCTCATCCTTCATGCCAGTGGAATCAGCTCCTACTCCACTCTCAGACAAGTAGGCTTATGTTACCTGATACAGATTGTGTATGCCTCATCTTTTTAAGCCCACCCCATAACCTTTCATTGCCTCTAGGCCCATAACAATAGTTATTTACCAAGATGCTTCAGAAGAAGAATCAAAAGAAAATGTTTGCTTCAGGAGAAAATGCCATAGGAATTACAAGGGAAGGTAAAATATTTGTAATACTTTTTCTGCACATGTCTGGAGAAGATTGGCGGTTACGGATTCATAGGGCTACCCCAAAACGACAAAGTTCAATTTTGAATGAAGCCAGCCTTACTAAAACCATGCACTAAACTTCATCCGGAACTCAAAGTGCTAGGAAAGAGCAGCTGGAATTTCATGTTTTCTCAGTTAGCAGTTGAAGCCTGGATTCAATGGTAGCTGACATTAATGATGTCAGAATGCTGGACTTTCCACAGCATAATGTAGAGGAAGACTTAGGGCAACTGCAATGCTAGAACTAATTTAATAACTGCAATTCTCTCACCCTTCCTCAACAGTGTATATCCTGGGAGTGGCCAGAAGACATTTCTTTCATGGAGGAATTGATACATGCATTTGTGAGGGATACCAGCATTTTTTTTTAAATCTCTGTGGTGGCTCTCATCCCTAGGTGATGGAAAAAAGTGAAATTGGTTTGTGGCAGCAATGAGGTCCTTGACTTCTGTGGTAATAACAGTATCCGGGAGAGCTGGAGACTGGGGCTTAAGTGTTTGAGACAATGTAAGTTCAGTTACTATGATCGGTAGCAGGAGTGGAGTGGTAATCAGGATGCTTTGACACACAGGGTTTTGTTGTGGTAGTTAGGTGAACTTGAAGTCCCTGGGAATGACACAGATGTGCAGTCTACTCATGTATTACTAACCCACTGCCGTCAAGTCAATTCCGACTCATAGCGACCCTATAGGACAGAGTAGAACTGCCCCGTAGAGTTTCCAAGGAGCGCCTGGCGGATTCCAACTGCTGACCTTTTGCTTACCAGCTGTAGCACTTAACCACTATGCCACCAGAGTTTCCCATGTATTACTAGATTTATATAATAGGAAAAGATCTAGCTTTGGTGAACAGGAACCTAATTTGAGTCATCACAGGAGGAAGCTACTACCTTTCTTCCAGTTCCCAGACAAGAGTGAATTCACAATTAAGGTGACCAACTGTCCCAGCTCCCAGTTTAGCACTGAAAATTCTATATCCAAGAAACCTCTCCGCCTTGGGCAAACTAGATTGTCAGTCAGCACCTGATTAAAAAGGAAGCCAAGTCCTCTTGAAGGTTTGAATCCCAGGAGCCCTAAATGTCACTTTAGCTGACCTGTTGCAGTGGTGGATTATGGAGTTCAGGTAACAGATGCAGTTGTGATCCAAGTCCATCTCCAGGTTGGACCAATTGGAATATACATAATGGGTAACTGGCAGAATCTCTACCAAACTGGCTTTCTTACATATGGTGTAAGGGTCAGTGAAGTAGGTAGGGCAAGTGAAAACTCTCGGAGCTGAATTTCTCTATCAAATAACATCCTATCCTTTGGAGAACTGTGGAGGTTAATGCAACCATCAATGACTAGAAAGACAGATTGCATTCCTTTCATGCCCACCTTTAATTCACCTGTTTGGCTGTCACAAAAACCAGATGCATCTTGAAAATAAGTGTGGATCATGGTAAAGAAAATTAGATCATGACCCTAATTGCAGCTGATGGACCAGATATGACATCTTTGCTAGAGGAAATCAACACATATCTTTCTTTGGTATATACCTACTGACCTTGAAAGTACATTTTCCCCATGCCAATAACCAAGGGTGATCAGAGGAGTTTGCTTACAATTTTGCTCTTCTTCAGGGTTATGTCAACTTTCCTGTTAATATTAAAATAAAGCCTACAGATCTTTGACCCCATGAACAACCCACAGAACAGAACTTGCTCCACCTCATTTATAACAGAATTCTTACTGTCCATGGTAAGCAAGAAGGAGGAAGTGCTCTAGCTGTATTGATTAGATACATGTTGGCCAGAGGGAGGATAAAACCACAAAATGCATAGCCTGCCACTTTAATGAAGGTTTTGGGGAACTGATGGTCTGAGTCATATTGGCATATCACCCAAAAAAGTGAAACCAGGTGTTTCATCATGCACTAACACTGACAAAAGGTGATACCTGGTGGGGTTCCTTGGATTATGGAGCCATGTCCCTATGGCTTTTCTGCAACAGACTTACTGCAAGAAGGGAAACAATTTTTGAAGAATGACCTTGTGCTCCCAACAACTTTCAAGAGGTTGCTTGTTTTTCCTATGAAATCAAAGCAACATATCATGAAGAAGGGCAATCTGATTTTGAAAAGTATTCAACGGGGAGGGTAAATAAGATCTGTGAATTAAAAGCAATGATGGATGCAGCAACTAGCAGATTAAACTCTGAAGGAATTTAAATTAATGATGTAGCATATAAATGAAAGCTTCATTTAGGAAAATAAGTTCCTAAAATGACTCCCAGATTGGATTAACAAACATTAACAAACTTCATGTTTTTCAGATATTCTTAAAAATTGACCCATCAGGCTTAAATGTAAAATGAAGGTCAAAATTATATTAGGTGAGCACCAAAGAAAGAAAATAGTGATGGCAATATTAAGACCAATGCATAATTAAATAAAACATATTAAATAGGAAAATCATTTCATATACATAATAGAAACACCAGGAAATTTACATAATTTCAAAATATATAAGGTATATATGATAATATGGAAACCCTGGTGGTGTAGTGGTTAAGTTCTATGGCTGCTAACCAAAGAGATGGCAGTTTGAATCTGCCAGGTACTCCTAGGAAACTCTATGGGGCAGTTCTACTCTGTCCTATCAGGTCGCTATGAGTCAGAATTGACTCGACAGCACTGGGTTTTTATATATGATAATATTAGGAAATTAGAGATAGAGAGTGCCATAGTGGTCGAATGTCATTTATGTTGCCCCCACAACTTGCACTTTCTGTATTTTGATACTTCATCAGGTTGAGGATCTTGCTTTTTCAAGGTAGAAGATGCTAAAACTATATACCCCAGGCTCCCTGACTGTAAGGGTAAAGATATATGGCTGATTCTTCCCATTAGGTAGCAGAAAGATGTGGCAGTCTGCTTTCGTGAAGATTTGCAGCCTTGGAAACCCTCTGTGGCAGTTCTACTGTGTCCTGTAGGGTTGCTTTGAGTCATAATTAACTGGACAGCAATGGGTTTGGGTTTTGTTGTTTTGTTTTCTTCTAGTTATACTCACTTGCAGTACACTGATTCAGAAGTGAGCTACATAAAGGAGCTAGCTTATCATGGAATATTTATTTTGTTGTCTCAAGTTGTGGCAGTAATCACAGGGCTTCAGGGTCAGTATGTGCTTTATCAAGCCTGGTCTGCTTGTACTCCTGAAAGCTCAGTCTTTTCCTTAGAACTTCCAAAGATGTTATGGGCCATGTAATATACACTCTTACTAGAGTGGATTCTAATACCTCCACCCAGTAATGCTGACCGATGTGGAATTTTGACCAGAAGGATTTGCACATACCACTCAAATGGAGATACAGGAATTTGGTTATGAAACGTAATTATCTTTATATGCAGTAAGTCTGTTTGGCATTACAGAGTGGGGCTTTGGTAACCTTGTGGCTATTAGTAACAATGTCAATGCAGTTGTTCAGTCATCCCCCGTGGTCACTTAGAGCAAAGTATAAACAACAGAGCTTTCACAGATCAAGTGAACAGTATTATTCCCATAATGAAGTGAGTAAAAAACAAGGCTTTTCAGGTGGGGACTTTCTTTTAGCTGTACTAGAGAACTTAATGAGCAAAATATGGCAAGTACAAGTACAACTCAAGGCATAGTAAAAGAACAAGGAAGAAACCACGACTACCCCAAACACTTTTCTTAATTCTTAAAGCCAAAGAGCTGATACAGCAGAGGGTCTGGTTTAGAAATGGATCCTTCATATCCATTTATAAATCAGATGGCTGATTTATAATGGTAAATTCACAGTGTTTCAAGGTCTCTTATATGAAAATCAGGACAAGACTGGGACAGTGTGGGATCTTGAAAAATAAGAATTAGACTTTTAGGAGGATCAGCTTCTTCTAAGAACCATAAACCCTTTAAATCTCGGTGAGCCTCCGTTATAATCCAATGAGCCAGGTCCTGGTTTGCTTGAGAGCTCCATAATTATTTAATGTGAGATAATCCTGTTTTATTTTTGTTTGTTTTTGGTTTTGGTTAGGAAATGCCGAATCTGATTATGTCCTCTTATTGCTGCTTTTTGTTCTGAGACTTTTTACCAGACTCCAATCCAGCTTAATCAAGAGTTTAAACCTGAGAGGAGAAAGCTTAGACCCAAATTTGTTAATTTATATCAGCACAGATGTGAGGCAATGTATGAAATATATTTGGAAGGTGTTATACAAGGGAAGTAGAAAATACTTTTTGATTGGGAGAGCTTTATCAATGAAAAACTTATCAGAAATTCTGCGTTCTATAAGATACAAAAAATAACTACACCAAATTCTATTTACCTAATTGACTTACTTCACTTAAGTCTCATGAACCAAGGCTCAGTTGGGTATGTCCCATAATGGATATTTCTATTTACATCATTTGGTAGGACCTATCCATTCATCAAAGGAGCCCTGGTGGCGCAGTGGTTAAGAACTCTGCTGCTAACTAAAAGTTTGGTGGTTTGAACCCACCAGGTGCTTTGCAGGAGAAAGATGTGGCAGTCTGCTTCTGTAAAGATTTACAGCCTTGGAAACGCCATGAGGCAGTTCTACTCTGTCCTGTAGGGTCACCATGAGTCAGAATCGACTTGATGGCAACAAGTTTGGCTTTTTGGTTTGGAATCCATTCACCAACCTTCCCAAATGTTCAATTTCACAAATGTCATTCATTATCTGAAGCATAAATGTTACCCCAGCTAAAAATACACTCAAACGTTCTTTGAAAAAAGCAAAAACAACAAACCCAAACAAACAAAAGAAAATATAACACAGGCACTATTGCATGCAACTTCAGGGGCAGAGTTTCTGGAAAATGTGCATTCTTATGTTCATGATACTTTTAACCACTCTATATGCTTAATATTCAAAGGTATAAAAAAAGCAGTATAATTTTAAACATTTTTAAAAATTTTCATTTTCTAACAATGAGAAAGAAAATAACACCTGTGGTACCACTCATGGTGTGGACCATATTCTTCAGGCAAGGACAAGCAATGGTAGGCTGTGATGGTTAAATTGAGGTTTTGTGTCAGCTTGGCTGGGCCATGATTCTTAGTGGTTTGGTAGTGATGTAATGATATAGTTCGGCAGTTATGTAGTGATGTAGCCATCCTCCATGACGTGATATGATGTGATCAGCCAATCAGTTGCAAAGGGAGCTTCATTAGGGGTGTGGCCTGTGTGCTTTATATATATCTCTATACCCTGGTCGTGTAATCCTTAAGTGTTACGCTGCTAACCAAAAGGTTGGCAGTTCGAATCCACTAGGTGCTCCTTGGAAACTCTATGGGACAGCTCTACTCTGTACTATGGAGTCACTATGAGTCAGAATAGACTCAATGGCAACAGGTTTATATATATATATATGTTCTGGCAAAGCATGCTTTCTTGCTGTGGATCCTGCATCCAGCTCATCATCATCTGACATCCAGTTCTTGGGACTTGAGCTAGTGGCCTACTGTATTCCCTATCAGTCTTGAAATTTGTCAGCCTCCACAGCCTGTAAGCCAGCACCCTGCCATCTGACCTTCCGATCGTGGGTTCATCAGCCCCTGCAGCTATGTGAGCAAGGAGAAGTCTCCAGCCTCCAGCCTGACCCACAGACTTGGGACTTGTCTGCTCTACAATCCTGTGAGCCATTTCCTTGACATAAATCTCTCTCTATATATATATGCTTGCTATGGATTGAATTGTGTCCTGGAAAAAAATGTGTGTCAAATTGGCTAGACTATGATTCCCAGTATTATGTGATGGTCCACCATTTTGTCATCTGATGTGATTTTCCTATGTGTTGTAAATCCTACCTCTATGATGTTAATGAAGCCGTATTAAGACAATTATGTTAATGAGGCAGGACTTAATCTATAAGACTAGATTGTATTTTGAGCCAATCTTTTTAGAGATATAAAAGAGAACAGTGAGCAGAGATATGGGGGGACCTCATGCTACCAAGAATGAAGAACCAGAAAGGGAGCGTGTTCTTAGGGCCCAAGGTCCCTGCACTGAGAAGCTCCTTGACCAGGGGAAGATTGATGACAAGAACCCTCCCCCAGAGCTGACAGAGAGAGAAAGCCTTTCCCTGGAGCCGACACCCTGAATTCAGACTTCTAGCCTCCTAGACTGAGAGAATAGGTTTCTCTTTGATAAAGCCATTTACTTGTGATACTTCTGTTATAGTAGCATTAGATGACTAAGAAAATGCCTCACTGATTTTGCTTTTCTAGAGAACCCAGCCTAAGATATTTGGCACTGAGAGTGGTTCCAGAGAAACAAAATCATAAGGATGAGTTTTCTAAATTGGTTCTCAAGTCTGACTAGTCTTAAAAGTGCTGATGACTCTGCCTCCAGTAGTAAAGACGGGGTTGCTAATCCATGGCGTGAGGTGGCAATATTAATACACAAAATATCACTGCCAATAGATCAAGTACTGGTGAGAAGCAAGCCTCTGGGTAATCGCATGTTTAATGTTTTTCCACAGTTTTATCAGAATGAGAAGTATAGGGAAGCTGGGGGGTTCATCCTACTTTCACTAGAAAAAGTGGCGAAAGAAAGAAATGAGCTCAGGGCTTCAGAGTCACAGCTCAAGCACTGTATGAAAGACCTCAAAGTTGCCACTTGCTCCCTGAAAGGAAGCTTTATTTCTTGTAGTAACAGAGCTGATATTGCCAAAAACCAAACCCAGAGTCTTACTGTAAAAGTGGCTGAATTACAGTGCCAGCTCAATTTTCAACCTCAGATGGTGTCTAAAGTTAAAGTGAGGGCATTGATTGGGAAGAAATGGGACCCTGAAAATTGAGATGGGGACATATGGGCAGATAATCAGGAAGCAGGGTGCATTAAGCCCCTAAATTCTGTTGAATCACTCCTGCCAACAGAACCAGCCCTCTTCCTTCCATCTGAAGATTACTCCATCTTTGTCTGCTAAGCCACCATCCCCAGTAAAACCATTATCCCCCCCATCCCATCTGATGAATTAACCCAGCTGTGTCTGAAGAGCTTTTGCCTGAGTCATCACCTGGGCAGCATCTGAGTCATTGCTTGATGCATCACTTTGGGTAGTTGCCTTTCAAGACATTGTTGAATGTTCCCAGGATGCACGCCAACTACCCATTTTTGCTTCTAGACTTACAACTAGACTTAAGTTCCAGGGTGTCCCAATAGGTGAAGTATAAAATGTGACCCAGAAATCAGTACTGTACACTTCAAAAGAACTGCTTGACTTTTCTCATATGTACAAAAAGAAACCTGGAGAATATGTGCAGGAATTTTTCGTAAGAGTTGGGATAATGGTGCAAGGAACATAAAGTTGATTCAGTCTGAGTTTATTGATATTGGACCACTAAGCACAAATTCTTCATTCAATGTTTCAGCTGTAGATGTTTGGAAAGGGCCTAAGAGTTTATTTAGTTGTGCCATTGAAGCATGGATTATGCAGTAAAAAAAAATTTTTTTTTTTTAGCCTACACTAAATCAAGCTGAAGCACCAGACCTGCCTTGGTATACTGTAGAAGAAGGTATTCAAAAGCTTAGGGAAATTGAAGTTACAGTGAATTTTTCAGGTTAGACCCACAGATCCACACATAGAGTGCTCAGAGGGTACAACTTTTACCACAATGTTGAAGAACAAATTTGTGAAGGAAACTCCAGCATCTTTGAAGACTGGTTGCTATTTCATGTAAGCCAGATTTGATATGAGTACTGCCCTAACTGAATTAAAACAACTAACTACAGTGGGGCTGATTGTACCTCATGGTGGTAGGGGCCAAGTGGTGGCACTCAATCAACAAAGACAAGGTGGGCATGTTTACTGTAATGTACAGTAGAGTCAAAGCAGTAATCAGAATAATCTGATTTGTGTGGATTTATGGTGTTGTTTGCTTAGTCATTGCGTTCCTAGGAATGAAATAGATGGGAACTCTACTAAATATTTACTCGATATGTCCAAGCAAAAGAATTCTAGGTCAGGTGAACAGCAGCCTAACGCAAATCACCAGAATAAAGACTTACGGCCTCTCAATCAATTCCCAGACTTGAACCAGCTTACAGACCCACAACTCCTTGAATGAAAGGGAGGCTGAGTCCCTTTGAGGAAGGACCCCACTACACTGCCAAAAATTTATACTGTTAATCTAGCTCCCAGATTTTCCTAAAGTGATCTATGGCCTTTTACAAGAATGACTGTTAATTGGGGAAAAGTAAATAATCAGAATTTTGGGGAATTACTGGATACTGGCTTAGATGTGACACTAGTTCCAGGAGACTCAAAACATCACTGTGGCTCACCATTCAGGGTGAGGTCATATGGAGATTAGGTTATTAATGGGGTCTTAGCTCAGATTCATCTCATAGTGGGGCCACTGGGCCCCAGAACCCATCTTGTAGTAATTCCCCCAGTTCCAAAATGCATAATTGGGATAGATACACTCAGCAACCAGCAGAACCCCCACAGTGGACCTGTTACAAGTGGAGTAAGAGCTATTATGGTATCCGAAAAGCCAAGGGCAAGCCATAAGAACTGTCCCTAAAAAGGAAAACAGTAAACTAAAAGCGATACTGCATTCCTGGAGAGACTGCAGAGATTACTGTGACCGTCAAGGACTTGAAGGATGCAGGGGTAGTGATTCCCACCACATCTCCATTCAACTCACCTATTTAGCCTGTGCAAAGAAAGATGGATCTTCGAGAATACAGTGGATTACTGTAAACTTAACCAGGCGATGACTCCAATTGCAGCTGCCGTTCCAGGTGTGGCTTCGTTGCTTAAGCAAATTAATACATCTCCTGGTACCTGGTATGCAGTTACTGATTTGACCAATGCCTTTTTCTTGATTCCAGTTTCAGAGGAACATCAGAAGCAGTTTACCTTCAACTGGCAACGCCAGAAATACACCTTCACTGTCCTATCTCAGAGGTATATCAACTCTCCAGCCCTATGTCATAATTTAGTCCACAGGGAGATTGATCTCCTTTCCCTTCCATAAGACATCATGCTAGTCAATTTCATTGATGACATTATGCTTATTGGACTTAGTGAGGAAGAAATGGCAATGACTGGGCTTATTGGTAAAACATTTGTATACTAGAAACTGGGAAAATAATCTGACAAAAACTCAGTCATCTTCTAACTCAGTGGAAGTTCTAGGAGCCAGTGGTGTGGGGCATGTAAAGATATTCCTTCTTAAGTGAAGAATAAGATATTGCATCTGCCACCTCCTACGGCTAAAAAGGAGGCACAAGCCCTGGTGGGCTTCTTTAGATTTTGGAGGCAACATATCCCTTATCTGGGTATGCTACTCTGGCCTACTTATCAAGTGACTCAAAAATCTGCTAGTTTTGAGTGTATCCCAGACCAAGAGAAAGCTCTGCAACAGCTTCAGGCTGCCATTCAAACCACTCTGCCACTTGGCCATACGATGCAGCTGATCCAATGGTGCTTGAAGTGTTAGCGCCATACATAGATGTTGCTTGGAGTCTTTGGCAGGCCTCTATTGGTGAATCACAGCACAGACCCTTAGGATTTTGCTCAAAGCTCTGCCATCCTCTGCAGATAACTACTCTCCTTTTGCGAAACAGTTTTTGGCTTGTTATTGGGCCTTAGTAGAAACTGAATGCTTAACTATGGGCTACCATGTCACCATGTAGCCTGAGCTGCCCATCATGAACTGGGTGTTTTCTGACCCACAGAGCCATAAAGATGGTCATGCACAGTAGCACTTCATCATTAAATGGAAGTGGTATATACAAGACTGGTTCCAAGCAGGACCTGAAGGTACAAGTAAGTTGTATGAGGAAGTGCCTGGTTTCCAGATGGTTCTGCACAATATGCAGGTACCACTTGAAAGTGGACAGCAGTAGCACTACAATCCCTTTCTGGGTGCTCCCTGAAGGATAGTTGTGAAGGAAAATCCTCCCAATGGGCAAAACATCCAGCAGTGCACCTGGTTGTTTACTTTGCTTGGAAGGAGCAATGGCCAGATGTGTGATTGTATACAGATTCACGGGCTGTGGCCAATGGTTTGGCTGCATGATCAGGGACTTAGAAGGAACATGATTGGAAAATTGGTGCAAAGGAGGTATGGGGAAGAGGTATGTGGACAGACCTTTCTGAATGGGCTAACGAAGTGATATTTGTGTCTCATGTTAATATCCACCACAGGATAACCTCGGCAGAGAGAATTTTAACAATTAAGTGGATAGGATAACGAGTTCTATGGAAACCCAGCCATTCTCATCATTGCCCTTTGGGCTTATGATCAGAGTGTCCATGACGGCAGGGATGGAATCTATGCATGGGCTTAGCATGATGGACTTCCACTCACCAAGGCTAACTTGGCTACAGCCACTGCTGAATGCTCAATCTGCCAGCAGCAGAGACCAACACTGAATCTCCAATACAGCACCTGTTCTCAAGGTGATTAGCCAGGAACCTGGTGACAGATTGATTATACTGGACCACTTCTGTCATGGAAAGGGAAGCATTTCATTCTCACTTAGATAAACACTCACTCTAGATACGAATTTGCTTTCCCTGCATACAATACTTCTGCCAAAACTACCATCTGTGAAATCACAGAATGCTTTATACACCCTGATGGTATCCCACATGGCATTGCCTCAGATCAAGGGCCGCCACAGCAAATGCAGTGTGGTAATGGGCCCATGCCCATGCCATTCACTGGTCTTATCATGTTTCCCATCATACTGAAGCAGCAGGCTTGATCGAACCATGGAATGGCCTCCTAAAGACACAATTACAGTGCCAGATAGGTGGCAACCCTTTGCAGGATTGGGGCAATGTTCTCCAAGAGGGTTGTATATGCTCTAAAACAGCATCCAGTATACTGTGCTATTTCTCCCATAGCCAGGATTCACAGTTCCATGATCAAGGGGTGGAAATGGGAGAGGCACCACTCACTATTACCTGTAGTAACCCACTCAAAATTTTTTTGCTTTCTGTCCTAACAACCATATGTTTTGTGGGTCCAGAGGTCTTAGTCCCCAAGGGAGGAATGCTACCACCTGGAGACACAACATGGGTTCCATTGTCCTTGAAAGTTAAGAATGCCACTACCCACCTTGGGCTTCTCATGCCTCAGTATCAAAATGCAAATAAGGGAATTACCGTACCGGGTGGTGTGATTAATCCTGACTACCAAGGAGAAATCAGATTGTTATTACATAATTGAGATAAAGAAGAGTATGTCTGGAATGCAGGAGATACCACAGGGTGTCTCTTAGTATTACCATACCCTTCAATTAAAGTCAATGGAAAACTACAGCAACCCACTTCTGACATTACTACTAATGGCCCAGGCCCTTCAGGAATGAAGATTCAGGTCACCTGACCAGGCAGAGAACCAAGACCAGCTGACGTGCTTGCTGAGGTAAAGGGAATACAGAACGGGTGGTGGAAGAAGAAAATACCAGTTACAACCACAAGACCAACTCCAGAGACAAGGATTGTAATTGTCATGAGTATTTCTGCCTTGTATGTGTGCATCAGATATTTTTTGGTGTTTCACTTATAAAATATAAGAGGCATATATTTTAGTGTGTTTTCAGTTGTATGCATGTTAGTAGTATCATGTTAGATGCAAGTATGACTTTGTAATTGTCTTTGTTTAGAGACTGTATATGGTTTAAGGAGGTGTGTACAGGTGCCAAGTTGACAAAGGGCGGACTGTGGTGGTTAAGGTTCTGTGTCAACTTGACTAGGCCATGATTCCCAGTGGTTTGTCAGTTATGTAGTGATGTAGTTTGGCAGTCTTGTAATGGTGTAGTCATCCTCCATGATGTGACCTGATGTGATCAGCCCATCAGTTGTAAGGAGAGTTTCCTCAGGGGTGTGGCCTGCATCCAACATATAGGGACATTCTGGCAAAGTTTGCTTGCTTGCTTTGGATCTTGCACCTAGATCATTGTCTTACCTCTAGTCCTTGGGACTTGAACCAGTGGCCTTGTCTATTGCCTGTCAATCTTGGAATATGTCATTTTCCACAACCAGGGAGCGAGCTGCCTGCCATCTTACCTGCTGGTCTTGAATTTGTCAGCCTCTGCAGCCTGTGTGCCAGGGACCTGTTGTGTGACCTGCCTATCTTGGGTTTGTCTGGCTTTGCAGCTACATGAGTCACAAGAAGCCTCCAGCCTGATGCCTGATCCATGGACTTGGGACTTGCCGGCCTCCACAATCATATGAGCCATTTCCTTACGATAAATCTCTCTCTTTCTGTATATATGTGTGTATGTATGTATGTGTATACATATACATATATATGTATATATTTGTGCATTTCACTTGTTTTGATTCTCTACAGGATCCAATCTAAGGCATAGGTTTATATTTCAATTTTATTCTCTTTATAATTTTCTGTATTTTTCCATGTTAACTTCATTCAACCTGTATTATTTTTACAATAGAAATACATGTGTGTGCATGTCTGTATATACATGGTTGTAGGTAAATATGAATGTTTTATGTGCTAATATATTTATATTTTTATATAGACACCAAATTCTTGCTTGGACTGCTGGTGGCACAATAGTTAAGAGCTTGGCTGCTTACCAAAAGGTTGGCAGTTTGAATCCACTGGCTACCCCTTGGAAATCCTATAGAGCAGTTCTACTCTGTCCTACAGGGTCACCAGAAGTTGGAATCGATTCGATGGTAACTGGGTGAACTCTTGATTATTTACAGGAATAAAAAAAAACCACTGTTTCTATAAATTTAGAGGAATAGGAAGTGCAAATATCCTTTTTGTTTAAATGCAAGTGCTGTCATAAAAATACATTCATATTAGAAAATGTGAAATTTATCAACTCTAACTGGCCCATGTTTGGATGTACTTTGTTTTAATTTCTTAGGAGCATAGTCATCACTACGTTAAAGACTATCCATGGGAGCCAGGCCTGGATGTCTGAGAGTAGGTCATGCTATTCTTTTCAGCCAGAGTCATGCATGGTCTTGCTTTTTACGCAGAGGAGAAGAATAATATATGCAGTTGAAACAACTGGGAAGTTAAACAGCAAGTCAAATATAACAGCCATTAAAAAGTGGTCATTACAGCCCTCTCAAGTGTCCATCTCTTGAGAAAATGCCCTAGAGCATCTGATAATCACAAATGGCTAAAACTTGATATTTATGCAGAATCTGTGTAGAAGTGCTGTATCCTTACTCCCAATGCCATGCTTAAATCCGTGGCCATCGAGGCGATTACTACTCATAGCGACCCTGTAGGACAGAGTAGAACTGCCCCATAGGGTTTCCAAGGAGTGTCTGGCCACCTTTTGGTTAGCAGTGTAGCTCTTAACCACCGTGCCCTCAGGGCTTCATGCTAGAGCCCTAGAAAACCACTTATAGTCATTTCAGGGCATTGCTTGGTGGTCTCTAATTGAGTAACAGATGCTATCTGACTAAATTTTTTGTTCAGTGGGAATGAATTTCAAACACAAGTTGCCATAGCTACGGGCAACTTTTAATTATCCACCAAGGGAGAAAAAAAGGAGAGAATCATACCAAAATATTAATCCTTTCTTAAGTTTGTATGAAGAGTACTGGAAATAAAACATACAAAAGACAAAAAAGAACATGGGGAAAAATAAGTTGATAATTTCTAACTAAGTCTTGGTTTATGATGTACTTATAAGAAGTTTCTTTTCTTGACGTCCTGAGCCGTTACATAACTCGTTTTTGAAGCAAACCAAAGCCAAATCTGTTGCCGTCCAGTCGATTCTGACTTCATAGTGACCGTATGGGGCAGAGTAGAACTGCCCCATAGTTTCCAAGGAGCACCTGTGGATTCAAACTGCCGACCTCTTGGTAAGCAGCTATAGCTCTTAACCACTACTTCACCAGGGTTTCCTTTTTGAAACAAGTGTGGCTATAACGTAGCATTAAAGGTCTAAATATAGAGAAGATTAAGGTATGCTGCTTTCCAGTTACTGAGTTTGATTTTCCATGTACATTTGCATATGCAAGTGAATTTTTGTGTGAAATGACTAGTTATATAGAACATGTTATTAATATCTTTAAAAAACTCACACGTCTAGTGATTTTCTTCTTTGATGGACTAACGATGATTCCAAAATGCATTCAGTTACCCAGAGGAGAAGAGAAAAATCATATTAGCTGGACAGACGTTTATCGAAGGTCCACCTGTTCATCACTGGGGTTATCTAACAATTAGGTCCTAGAGAATGGTATTGTGGGGACCTCAGAGTCCTATTGCGGAGAGAGACAGGCAAGCATATAATTCAGCATGATGTGAAATATGCAGTAATAGAAATATATGCAAATTGCTTTGGATAGAATGGTTAACTGAGAAGTAGGAGGAGTAAATCTGAAAGATATATTTGAAAAATAAGGAGAGATTGCCAGAGAGATAAAATGTTGATAGGGAAATAGCCCTTGTGCAAGATGATAGGGGATTCTTTGGGGATTTCATGGACTACAATTTTGCTTCCTATGAAATACCTGATGAAGATCTAGGTTGTGGGGAGGGAGGGGGGAATTGAACTTATACAGGTAGGAAGAGGCTAGATTAAAGGCTCATATGCCCCATTAAGATGTTGGCCTTTAAGTAAAAACTCTGAAAAGTCATTGAAATATTTCACTTAGTGAAATGACAATCAGATTTTCATTTTAGGTAAAAGATTTGTATTAATCGTGCAGAATGAATTTGAGGCAATCCTGGTTGATGGCAAAGTGGCAAGTAGGAGGCTTTTGCGATAATCTGATGAAAAATTCTGAGAATCAGAATGAAGGAAATGGCTAGGGGAATGGAGAAAGGATAGAGTTATTAGGAAATAAGATCAATAGCAAATTATATTTTATTAGGTATGGGATAATTATGAAAGATTTCTACCTTCAATGACTGAGTATTGGTGATAGCACATTTTGAGAAATGATAATAAAGGAAAATAAATAATTTTTGGAAGAAAGATAATTTATTTTTGGATATGTTGAATTTCAGGAGACTATGAGACATATGGAAACCCTGGTGGTGTAGTGGTTAAGTGCTATGGCTGCTAACCAAAGGGTCGGCAGTTCAAACCTGCCAGGCACTCCTTGGAAACTCTATGGGGGAGTTCTACTGTGTTCTATAGTGTCGCTATGAGTCGGAATCGACTCGATGGCACTGGATTTGGGTTTTTATGGGACATATGGAGCCCTGGTGGTGTAATGGTTAAGAGAGAAATTGGCTGCTAAACAAAATGGTGGCAGTTCAAATCCACCAGCCGCTTCTTGGAAACACTATGGGGCAGTCCTACTCTGTCCCATAGAATCATTATGAGTCGGAACCGACTCGATGGCACCTAACAACAACAACAACAACAACATGGGACATACAACAGGAGCCCTGGTGGCACAGTGGTTAAGCCCTGAGCTACTAACAAAAGGTCTGCAGCTTGAACCCACCAGCTGCTTCATGGAAGAAAGACGTGGCAGTCTCCTTTCATAAAGATTGGAACCAAGGAAATCCAAATGACTTGAAGGCAACACACGATAGGACACACAGGTGGAGGCTGATAAGCTAAATATAAAGCTTAGAGTTTGGGACAGAGATTTTGGCTAGAGACAGGTGTTGTAGACAATAGTTTATACTTTAATATGCTAATTTAGTCTGATTTATTCAAGTATTAGCAATCAATGAACTATAGCAAAAAAATATGACCCAGTAAGAAACAATTCCTGACTGTTGCTTCCACGGACATTGATTGTGGATGCAAATAAAATGAAATCCTTGACAACGTCTATCTTTTTTCTGCATATCGTGATGTTGCCTATTGGTCCAGTTGTGAGGATTTTTTCTTTATGTTAAAATGCAATCCATACTGAAGGCTGTAGTCTTTGATCTTCATTAATAAGTACTTCAAGCCCTCATTACTTTCAGTAAGGAATGTTGTATCATCTGCATGTCGCAGGTTGTTAACGAGTCTTCCGCCAATCCTGATGCCACATTCTTCTTCACATAGTCTAGCTTCTCTGATTATTTCCTCAGCATACAGACTAAGTATGGTAGAAGGATACAGCTCTGTCACACACCCTTCTTGATTTCAAAACATGCAGTATCCCCTTGATCTGTTCGAGCAACTGCCTCTTGGTCTATGTATAGATTCTGCATGAGCACAATTAAGTGTTCTGGAATTGCCATTCTTCGCAATGTTATCCATAATTTTTTTTATGATCTACACAGTCCAATTCCTTCGCATAGTCAATAAAACACAGGTAAACATCTTTCTGGTATTCTTTGCTTTCAGTCAAGATGCATCTGACATCAGCAATAATATCCCTGGTTTCCCGTCCTCTTCTAAATCCTGCTTGAATTTCTGGCAGTTCTCTATTGATATACCACTGAAACCACTTTTGAATTATCTTCACCAAAATTTTACTTGCATGTGATGTTAATGATACTGTGTGACAATTTTTGCATTCTGTTGGATCACCTTTCTTTGGAATGGGCACAAATGTGGATCTCTTCCAGTCAGTTGGCCAGGTAGCTGTCCCAAATTTCTTGGCATAGACAAGCGAGCACCTCCAGTGCTGCATCCATTTGTCGGAACATCTCAATTAGTATTTCATTGATTCCCGAAACCTTGTTTTTCGCCAATGCCTCCAAAGCAGCTTGGACTTCTTCTTTCAATACCATAGATTCTTGATCATATTCTAGATCCTGAAATCATTGCACTTCGATCAGTTCTTTTTGAAACAGTGACTCTGTGTATTCCTTCCACCTGCTTTTGATGCTTCCTGCTTCATTCAAAATTTTGACCGTAGAATCCTTCAAAATTGCAACTCAAAGCTTGAATTTTTTCTTTGGTTCTTTCAGCTTGAGAAATGTTAAGTGTGTTCTTCCCTTTTGGTTTTCTGACTTCAGTTGTTGGCACATTTCATTATAACATTATACCTTGTGTTCTCGAGTTGCCCTTTGAAATCTGCTTAGCTCTTTTACATCATCATTTCTTCCATTTGCTTTAGCTACTCTGTGTTTGAGAACAAATTTCAGTGTCTCTTCTGACATTCTTTTTAGTCTTCTCTTTCTTTCCTGTCTTTCTAATGACCTTTCACTTTCTTCACATATAATTTCCTTGATGTCTTCTCACAACTAGTCTGGTCTTTGGCCATTAGTGTTCAATGCATCAAATCTATTCTTGAGATGATTTCCAAATTCAGGTGAAATATACATTCACACTGAGCAAATCTGCTGCATAAGACCTCTTTAAAGTCTTGAAAAGGAAAGATGTCACTTTGAGGACTAAGGTGAGCATGATCCAAGCCATGATATTTTCAGTCCCCTCATATTCATGTGAAAGCAAGACAATGAGTAAGGAAGACCAAAGAAAAATTGATGCCTTTGAACTATGATGCTGGCAAAGAATATTGAATATACCATGGACTGCCAGAAGAATGAAGAAGTCTGTCTTGGAAAAAATACAGCCAGAGTGCTCCTTGGAAGTGAGAATGGCGAGACTTCATCTCACATAATTTGGACATGTTACCAGGAGAGATCAGTCCCTGTAGAAGGACATCATTCTTGGTAAAGTAGAGGGTCAGCAAAAAAGAGGAAGACCCTCAACAAAATGGATTGACCCAATGGCTGCAACATTTGGGTCAAACATACCAACAATTGTGAGGATGGTACAGGACTGGGCAGTATTTTGTTCTGTTGTACATAGGGTCGCCATGAGTTGGAATTGACTCAATGGCACCTAAAAATAACAACAAAAAAAAAACATATTAGAAAATTAGGAACAAATAATTATATTTAAAATAAAATATTTTTAAACAGTTGGATAGCTATATCTTTTTGAATTTAACTAAGGAAATTTGAGTGTCCAAAGGAGCCAAGCATGAGACAAGTTCATATCTACTGCGTATCTATTGTAAAAGAGAGTCAAGGATCCAGTGATTTTTAATCTTCATTCCAATCTGTGCCCAACAGTGGGAGTTGTAAGTTGTGTCAAAAAGTGAGGACCTGGTAGGTGATGAGTCCTAGGAATTTGACACTGGGTAAGAAACTTTAATCCTTCTATATTTTCCCACAGACAATGAAGAGAATGACTATATTCTCGCTCACATTGCTCTTAGATCTAACATGTAATCTATTCATCTTTACTACAAATTAGATAATATTTAAAAATAAGACAATTGTTTCCACTCATTAACTATATATCCACAACATTATTATTATTTTTTTTTTAAAGAGCAAAATAAGAGGTAAAATATGCTAACCTAAATCATCAGTTAATTATAAATGTAAACAGCCAAACTAGGCACCACTTGCCACCTGGTGTAAATTAACCACATTGCAGGTGTGTAAGCAAGGTGGAAATAAACAGTCTCAGGCATATGTCTTCTGAGAACCATGCAGGTACATAATGGGTTGTCTTGTTCTGCTTTTCAGCTATGTGTATCAGAGTAACCTATGTAAAAAGAAACTTACCTCCACACTTTCAAGTGGCAGAGTAAGCAGTGACCCATATGAAGGTGGGCAAGGTGAGGTTAATGTGTTTTCTCTGTATAACAAATAAAATCTAAGTAAATTACGACATTTGAACATTTTATTTGAGATGCCGAAGAGCTTGTTATTTTCGTGTGCCATCAAATCAATTCAGACTCATGGCAACCCTATAGGACAAAGTAGAACTGCTCCATGGGGTTTTCTAGGCTGTAATCTTTTTAATCTTTACAAGTGCAGATCACCAGGTCTTGTCTCCCACATAGCTGCTGGTGTCTTTCAACCTCCATTCTTTAGGTTAGTGAAAGCAACCAAAGGTTTTAAGCATTGTGCTACCAGAGTTTCCTTGGGGCTTATTTAAAATATCAAAGAGGTCAAGATACACATAATGATTATACACTCAAAGATTTTGAGAAATCTACTTCCACCCAAATCCATCTTCCTTTTTTTTTAATTTTTATTAAGCTTCAAGTGAACATTTACCATTCCAATCAGTCTGTCACATGTAGGTTTACATACATCTTACTCCCTTCTCCCACTTGCTCTCCCCCTATTGAGTCAGCCCTTACAGTCTCTCGTTTCGTGCCAATTTTACCATCTTCCCTCTCTCTCTATCTTCCCATCCCCCCTCCAGTCAAGAGTTGCCAACACACTCTCCCATGTCCACCTGATTTAATTAGCTCACTCTTCATCAGTATCTCTCTCCCCCCCACTGACCAGTCCTTTTCATGCCTGATGATTTGTCTTCGGGGATGGTTCCTGTCCTGTGCCATCAGAAGTTCTGGGGAGCATTGTCTCTGGGATTCCTCTAGTCGCAGTCATACCATTAGGTATGGTCTTTTCATGAGAATTTGGGGTCTGTATCCCATTGGTCTCCTGCTCCCTCAGGAGTTGTCTGTTGTGCTCCCTGACAGGGCAGACATCGATTGTGGCCGGGCACCAACTAGTTCTTCTGGTCTCAGGATAACGTACGTCTCTGGTTCATGTGGCCCTTTCTGTCTCTTGGGTTCTTAGTTGTCGTGTGACCTTGGTGTTCTTCCTTTGCCTTTGCTCCAGGTGGGTTGAGACCAATTGATGTATCTTAGATGGCCGTTTGTTGGCATTTAGGACCCCAGGCACCACAATTCAAAGTGGGATGCAGAGTGTTTTCATAATAGAATTATTTTGCCCATTGACTTAGAAGTCCCCTCAAACCAAGTTCCCCAGACCCCAGCCCCTGCTCCGCTGACCTTTGAAGCTTTCATTTTATCCCGGAAACCTCTTTGCTTTTAGTCCAGTCCAATTAGGCTGACCTTCCTTGTATTGAGTGTTGTCTTTCCCTTCACCCAAAGCAGTTCTTATCTACAGATTGATCAATAAAAAGCTCTCTCCCTCCCTCCCTCCCTCCCCCCTTTGTAACCACAAAAGTATGTGTTCTTCTCCGTTTTTTCTATTTCTCAAGATCTTATAATAGTGGTCTTATACAATATTTGTCCTTTTGCAACTAACTCATTTCGCTCAGCATAATGCCTTCCAGATTCCTCCATGTTATGAAATGTTTCAGAGATTCGTCACTGTTCTTTATCGATGCGTAGTATTCCATTGTGTGAATATACCACAATTTATTTACCCATTCATCCGTTGATGGACATCTTGGTTGCTTCCAGCTTTTTGCTATTGTAAACAGAGCTGCAATAAACATGGGTGTGCATATATCTGTTTGTGTGAAGGCTCTTGTATCTCTAGGGTATATTCTGAGGAGTGGGATTTCTGGGTTGTATGGTAGTTCTATTACTAACTGTTTAAGATAACGCCAGATGGATTTCCAAAGTGGTTGTAGCATTTTACAATCCCACCAGCAGTGTATGAGAGTTCCAATCTCTCCGCAGCCTCTCCAACATTTATTATTTTGTGTTTTTTGGATTAATGCCAGTCTAGTTTTTTAGTTGGTGTGAGATGGAATCTCATCGTAGTTTTAATTTGCATTTCTCTAATGGCTAATGATCGGGAGCATTTTCTCATGTATCTGTTGGCTGCCTGAATATCTTCTTTAGTGAAATGTGTGTTCATATCCTTTGCCCACTTCTTGATTGGGTTGTTTGTCTTTTTGTGGTTGAGTTTTGACAGAATCATGTAGATTTTAGAGATTAGGCACTGGTCTGAGATGTCATAGCTGAATATTCTTTCCCAGTCTGTAGGTGGTCTTTTTACTCTTTTGGTGAAGTCTTTAGATGAGCATAGGTGTTGGATTTTTAGGAGCTCCCAGTTATCGGGTTTCTCTTCATCATTTTTGGTAATGTTTTGTATTCTGTTTATGCCCTGTATTAGGGCTCCTAGGGTTGATCCTATTTTTTCTTCCATGATCTTTATCATTTTAGTCTTTATGTTTAGGTCTTTGATCCACTTGGAGTTATTTTTTGTGCATGGTGTGAGGTATGGGTCCTGTTTCATTCTTTTGCAAATGGATATCCAGGTATGCCAGCACCATTTGTTAAAAAGACTATCATTTCCCCAATTGACTGACACTGGTCCTTTGTCAAATATCAGCTGCTCATACGTGGATGGATTTATATCTGGGTTCTCAATTCTGTTCCATTGGTCTATGTGCCTGTTGTTGTACTACTACCAGGCTGTTTTGACTACTGTAGCTATATAATAGGTTCTGAAATCAGGTAGGGTGAGGCCTCCCACTTTCTTCTTCTTTTTCAGTAATGTTTTGCTTATCCGGGGGTTCTTTCCCTTCCATAAGAAATTAGTGATTTGTTTCTCTATCCCCTTAAAGTATGACATTGGTATTTGGATTGGAAGTGCGTTATATGTATAAATGGCTTTTGGTAGAATAGACATTTTTACTATGTTAAGTCTTCCTATCCATGAGCAGGGTAAGTTTTTCCACTTAAGTAAGTCCTTTTGAATTTCTTGTAGCAGAGTTTTATAGTTTTCTTTGTATAGGTCTTTTACATCCTTGGTAAGATTTATTCCTAAGTATTTTATCTTCTTGGGGGCTACTGTGAATGGTATTGATTTGGTTATTTCCTCTTCGGTGTTCTTTTTGTTGATGTAGAGGAATCCAAGTGATTTTTGTATGTTTATTTTATAACCTGAGACTCTTCCAAACTCTTCTATTAGTTTCAGTAGTTTTTTGGAGGATTCCTTAGGGTTTTCCAAGTATACGATCATGTCATCTGCAAATAGTGATAGCTTTACTTCCTCCTTACCAATCTGGATACGCTTTATTTCTTTGTCTAGCCTAATTGCCCTGGCTAGGACTTCTAGCACGATGTTGAATAAGAGCGGTGATAAAGGGCATCCTTGTCTGGTTCCCGTTCTCAAGGGAAATGCTTTCAGGTTCTCTCCATTTAGAGTGATATTGGCTGTTGGCTTTGCATAGATGCCCTTTATTATGTTGAGGAATTTTCCTTCAATTCCTATTTTGGTGAGAGTTTTTATCATAAATGGGTGTTGAACTTTGTCAAATGCCTTTTCTGCATCTATTTATAAGATCATGTGGTTTTTATCTTTTGTTTTATTTATGTGATGGATTACATTAATGGTTTTTCTGATATTAAACCAGCCTTGCATACCTGGTATAAATCCCACTTGATCAGGGTGAATTAGTTTTTTGATGTGTTGTTGGATTCTATTGGCTAGAATTTTGTTGAGGATTTTTGCATCTATGTTCATGAGGGATATAGGTCTAAAATTTTCTTTTTTTGTAATGTCTTTACCTGGTTTTGGTATCAGGGAGATGGTAGCTTCATAGAATGAGTTAGGTAGTATTCCGTCTTTTTCTATGCTTTGAAATACCTTCAATAGTAATGGTGTTAAGTATTCTCTAAAGGTTTTGGTAGAACTCTGCAGTGAAGCCGTCTGGGCCAGGACTTTGTTTTGTTGGAAGTTTTTTGATTACCGTTTCAATCTCTTTTTTTGTTATGGGTCTATTTAGTTGTTCTACTTCTGAATGTGTTAGTTTAGGTAGGTAGTATTGTTCCAAGAATTTATCCATTTCTTCTACGTTTTCAAATTTGTTAGAGTACAATTTTACGTAGTAATCTGAAATGATTCTTTTAATTTCATTTGGTTCTGTTGTGATGTGGTCCTTCTCGTTTCTTATTCGGGTTATTTGTTTCCTTTCCTGTTTTTCTTTAGTCAGTCTAGCCAATGGTTTATCAATTTTGTTAATTTTTTCAAAGAACCAGCTTTTGGCTTTGTTAATTCTTTCAATTGTTTTTCTGTTCTCTAATTCATTTAGTTCAGCTCTAATTTTTATTATTTGTTTTCTTCTGGTGCCTGATGGGTTCTTTTGTTGCTCGCTTTCTATTTGTTCAAGTTGTCGGGACAGTTCTCTGATTTTGGCTCTTTCTTCTTTTTGTATGTGTGCATTTATTGATATAAATTGGCCTCGGAGCACTGCTTTTGCTGTGTCCCAGAGGTTTTGATAGGAAGTATTTTCATTCTCGTTGCTTTCTAAGAATTTCCTTATTCCCTCCTTGATGTCTTCTATAACCCAGTCTTTTTTCAGGAGGGTATTGTTCATTTTCCAAGTATTTGATTTCTTTTCCCTAGTTTTTCTGTTATTGATTTCTAGCTTCGTTGCCTTGTGGTCTGAGAAGATGCTTTGTAATATTTCGATGTTTTGGATTCTGCAAGGATTTGTTTTATGACCTAATATGTGGTCTATTCTAGAGAATGTTCCATGTGCACTAGAAAAAAAAGTATACTTTGCAGCAGTTGGGTGGAGAGTTCTGTATAAGTCAATGAGGTCAAGTTGGTTGATTGTTGTAAGTAGGTCTTCTGTGTCTCTATTGAGCTTCTTACTGGATGTCCTGTCCTTCTCCGAAAGTGGTGTGTTGAAGTCTCCTACTATAAATGTGGAGGTATCTATCTCACTTTTCAATTCTGTTAAAATTTGATTTATGTATCTTGCAGCCCTGTCATTGGGTGTGTAAATATTTAATATGGTTATGTCTTCCTGATCAATTGTCCCTTTTATCATTATATAGTGTCCTTCTTTATCCTTTGTGGTGGATTTAAGTCTAAAGTCTATTTTGTCAGAAATTAATATTGCTACTCCTCTTCTTTTTTGCTTATTGTTTGCTTGATATATTTTTTTCCATCCTTTGAGTTTTAGTTTGTTTGTGTCTCTAAGTCTAAGGTGTGTCTCTTGTAGGCAGCATAGAGATGGATCGTGTTTCTTTATCCAGTCCGTGACTCTCTGTCTCTTTATTGGTGCATTTAGTCCATTTACATTCAGGGTAATTATAGATATAAGTTTTTAGTGCTGTCATTTTGATGCCTTTTCATGTGTGTTGTTGGCCATTTCATTTTTCCACATGCTTTTTTGTGCTGAGACGTTTTTCTTAGTAGCTTGTGAGATCCTCATTTTCATAATGTTTAACTTTGTGTTTATTGAGTCGTTACATTTTTCTTGGCTTTTTTCTTGAGTTATGGGATTGATATTCCTTTTTGTGGTTACCTTTTTATTTACCCCTATTTTTCTAAGTAAAAATCTAACTTGTATCCTTCTATTTCGCCTTGTATCACTCTCCATCTGGCAGTTCAATGCCTCCTATATTTAGTCCCTCTTTTTGATTATTGTGATCGTTTATCTATTGATTTCCATGATTTCCTGTTATGTGTATTATTTTGTTTATTTATTTTTTAGAATTAGTCTTAATTTGTTTGTTTTTGTGCTTTCCCTATTTGAGTTGCGTTGATATCAGGGCGTTCTGTTTTGTGACCTTGTTTTGTGCTAGTACCTGATATTATTGGTCATCAGGCCAAACAATCTCCTTTAGCATTTCTTGCAGTCTTGGTTTAGTTTTTGCAAATTCTCTAAACTTGTGTTTATCTGTAAATATCTTAATTTCTCCTTCATATTTCAGAGAGAGTTTTACTGGATGTATGATCCTTGGTTGGCAGTTTTTCTCCTTCAGTGCTCTGTATACGTCGTCCCATTCCCTTCTTGCCTGCATGGTTTCTGCTGAGTAGTCTGGACTTATTCTTATTGATTCTCCCTTGAAGGAAACCTTTCTTTTCTCCCTGGCTGCTTTTAAAATTTTCTGTTTGTCTTTGGTTTTGGCAAGTTTGATGATAATATGTCTTGGTGTTTTTCTTTTTGGATCAATCTTAAATGGGGTTCAATGAGCATCTTCGATAGACATCCTTTCGTCTTTCATGATGTCAGGGAATTTTTGTGTCAGGAGTTCTTCAACTATTTTCTCTGTGTTTTCTGTCCCCCCTCCCTGTTCTGGGACTCCAATCACTCGCAAGTTATCCTTCTTGATAGAGTCCCACATGATTCTTAGGGTTTCTTCATTTTTTTTAATTATTTTATCTGATTTTTTTTCAGCTATGTTGGTCTTGATTCCCTGGTCCTCCAGAAGTCCCAGTCTACATTCTAATTGCTCGAGTCTGCTCCTCTGACTTCCTATTGCATTGTCAAATTCTGTAATTTTATTGTTAATCTTTTGGATTTCTACATGCTGTCTCTCTATGGATTCTTGCAACTTATTAATTTTTCCAGTATGTTCTTGAATAATCTTTTTGAGTTCTTCAACAGTTTTATCAGTGTGTTCCTTGGCTTTTTCTGCAGTTTGCCTAGTTTCATTTGTGATATCTTTAAGCATTCTGTAAATTAGTTTTTTATATTCTGTATCTGATAATTCCAAGATTGTATCTTCATTTGGGAAAGATTTTGATTCTTTTGTTTGGGGGGTTGGAGAAGCTGTCATGGTCTGTTTCTTTATGTGGTTTGATATGGACTGCTGTCTCCGAGCCATCACTGGGAAACTAGATTTTCCCGGTAATCAGCTAAAAAAAATGCAGTCAAATCCCAATCTGAATTCTCCCTCTGCCTCCATGTATTCGGATGTTAATGGAGCCGCCTGGGGAGGGCGGGGGAGGGATTAGAGAGCTAGGAGTGTAGCACCACAGAATATAGAGCTGATCACGGCGTTCATGCTCCGCCCCCGTCTGCCAAAATCCGGGCGGGACGGCTCCCCAGTTGGGACGCTACTCTCCCCACTCCGAGACCTGTCACTTCCTCCCGGGGACTTCTCCCTCTGGTGTGCAGCACCGCTCACGCGAACTCGGTGGTCGTCACCCGCACAACCAGGTGGGCCCACCCCCTGGGTCAATTCAGGGGGATATAATTGGACCCCGCGCTCACGCCCCGCCCGCTTTCGCCAAAATCCCAGCGAGACGGCTCCCCGGCTGGGACGCTGCTCTCCCTGCTCCGAGACCAGTCACTTTCTCCCAGGGACTTCTCCCTCCGGTGCGCGGCACTGCTCGCGCAAACTGGGTGGGCGTTTCCCGCACGAACAGGTGGGCCCGCCCCCAGGGTCTATTCAGGCGAATATAATTGGACCCCGCAGTCACGCCCCGCCCAAGCGCGTGCCCAAATCCCAGTGGGACGGCACCCCAGCTGGGATGCTGCTTTCCCCGGTCAGGGACCAGTCACTTCCTCTCGGGGACTTCCCCTTCCGGAGCGCTGCACCGCACGCGCGAATTGGGTGGGCGTCACCTGCACGACCAGGTGGGCCCGCCCCCGGGTCAATTCAGGGGAATATAATTGAACCCCGCACTCACTCCCTGCCCGCGCGCAAGCCCAAATCCCAGCGGGACAGCACCCCGGGTGGGACGCTGCTTTCCCTGCTGCGAGACCAGTCACTTCCTCCCGGGGACTTCTCCCTCCGGTGCGCCACACCACACGCGTGGACTGGGTGTGCGTCCCCCCGCACGAACGTGTGGGCCCCACCCCGGGGTCGCTTTAGGGAAATATAGCTGACCCCCCCCCCCGCTCGCGCCCTGCCCGCTTCCCGCCAAACTCCCGGCGGGGCGGCTCCCCGGCTGGGATGCTGTTCTCTCCCCACTCCCAGATCAGTCACTGCCTCCCGGGTGCTTCTCCCTCCGGCTGCGCCGCTACGCCGCCCGCGCCAACCAGCTAGACTTCCTCCTGGGATGGGTACGGGGGGAAGGGCTGGGCCCCCCTTCTGTGCCATCTGTCCCCCTGGGCTCTGCCCCAGATCGGGTTCCGGAGGTCACCTGTCTGGTACGCTGGCTCCTAGTTCTGAAAACGGTCGCTGTCTGCCCGTATTTGTTCATTTTCCGTCTCTAAGTCTGTGCTTATTGTTCAGAGTTCGTAGATTGTTATGTATGTGATCAATTCCCTTGTTTTTCCGAGTCTTTGTTGCAAGAGGGATCCGCGGTAGTGTCCACCTAGTCCGCCATCTTCTCCATCTTCCTTTTTCAAAGCAGGGTAAATCAGAGCACCGTTTGATCCACATGGGTTTGCCATGAGGTGAAGTCAACTTGAGGGTGATTGGTTTAGAAAATCAGTGAGGTACCAAACTCAAAGGGAAGAGAGAACTTGTTTTTATTATTATTTATAATTTTTATTGCGCTTTAAGTGCAAGTTTACAAATCAAGCCAGTCTCTCACACAAAATCCATATACGCCTTGATACACATTCCCAATTACTCTCCCCCTAATGAGACAGCCTGCTCTCTGCCTCCACTCTCTCTTTTCGTGTCCATTTTGCCAGCTTCTAACCCCCTCCACCCTCTCATCTCCCCTCCAGGCAGGAGATGCCAACATAGTCTCAAGTGTCTACCAGATCCAAGAAGCTCACTCCTCACCAGCATCCCTCTCCCACCCATTGTCCAGACCAATCCATGTCTAAGGAGTTGGCTTTGGGAATGGTTCCTGTCCTGGGCCAACAGAAGGTCTGGGGACCATGACCACTGGGGTCCTTCTAGTCTCAGTCAGACCATTAAGTCTGGTCTTTTTATGAGAATTTGGGATCTGCATCCCACTGCTCTCCTGCTCCCTCAGGGGTTCTCTGTTGTGTTCCCTGTCAGGGCAGTCATTGGTTATAGCCAGCTACCATCTAGTTCTTCTGGTCTCAGGATGATGTAGTTGCTGGTTCATGTGGCCCTTTCTGTCTTTTGGGCTCTTAATCGCCTTGTGCCCTTGGTGTTCTTCATTCTTCTTTGATCCAGGTGGGTTGAGACCAATTGATGCATCTTAGATGGCTGCTTGCTAGCATTTAAGACCCCAGATGCCACTCTTCAAAGTGGGATGCAGAATGTTTTCTTAATAGATTTTATTATGCCAATTGACTTAGATGTCCCCTGAAACCATGGTCTCCAGACCCCTGCCCCTGCTACGCTGGCCTTCAAAGCATTCAGTTTATTCAGGAAACTTCTTTGCTTTTAGTTTAGTCCAGTTGTGCTGACCTCCCCTGTATTGTGTGCTGTCTTTCCCTTCACCTAAAGTAGTTCTTATTTACTATCTAATTAGTGAATACTCCCGGCCCACCCTCCCTCCCCCCTCTCGTACCCACAAAAGAATGTTTTCTTCTCTGTTTAAACTATTTCTCAAGTTCTTATAATAGTGGTCTTATACAATATTTGTCCTTTTGCATCTGACTAATTTCACTCAGCATAACTCCTTCTAGGTTCCTCCATGTTATGAAATGTTTCACAGATTCCTCACTGTTCTTTATCAGTGCATAGTATTCCATTGTGTGAATATACCATAATTTATTTATCCATTCAGCCATTGATGGGCATCTTGGTTTCTTCCATCTTTTTGCTATTGTAAACAGTGCTACAATAAACATGGGTGTGCATATATCTGTTCGTGTAAAGGCTCTTATTTCTCTAGGATATATTCCAAGGAGTGGGATTGCTGAATCATATGGTTGTTTTATTTCTAGCTTTTTAAAAAAAAACAGGGAGCGCCAAATCCATGTCCAAAGTGGTTGTACCATTTTACATTCCCACCAGCAGTGTACAAGTGTTCCAATCTCTCCACAGCCTCTCCAACATTTATCCTTTTGTGTTTTTTTGGATTAATGCCAGCCTTGTTGGAGTGAGATGAAATCTCATTGTAGTTTTGATCTGCATTTCTCTAATGGCTAATGATCGTGAACATTTCCTCATATATCTGTTAGCTACTCGAGTGTCTTCTGTAGTGAAGTGTCTATTCATATCTTTTGCCCATTTTTTAATTGGGTTATTTGTCTTTTTGCAGTTGAGTTTTTGCAGTATCATGTAGATTTTAGAGATCAGGCGCTGATCAGAAATGTCATAGCTAAAAACTTTTTCCCAGTCTGTAGGTAGTCTTTTTATTCTTTTGGTGAAGTCTTTGGATGAGCATAGGTGTTTGATTTTTAGGAGCTCCCAGTTATCTAGTTTTTCTTCTACATTCTTTATAATGTTTTGTATACTGTTTGTGCTCTGTATTAGGGCTGCTAACCTTGTCCTTATTTTTTCTTCCATGGCTTTTATCATTTTAGATTTTATATTTAGGCCTTTGATCCATTTTGAGTTAGTTTTTGTATATGGAGTGAGGTATGGGTCTTGTTTCATTTTTTTTACAGATGGATATCCAGTTATGCCTGCAGCATTTGTTAAAAAGACTGTCTTTTCCCCCATTTAACTGTTTTGGGGCCTTTGTCAAATATCAACTGCTCATATGTGGATGGATTTATGTCTGGATTCTCAATCTGTTCCATTTGTCCATGTATCTGTTGTTGTACCAGTAGTGAATGGAGGACTTTTAAAAAGGCAAAGGAGGCTAAATTCACCAAATAATAACAAGAAGCATGACATCTACAACAGAGAAGATCCTAGAACATAATAGCTGGATGCCTTCTGAATTACTTAGAAAAGAAATTTATGCTCACTAGAAGCCAAAATAGGTTTTTTAGCAGGTCTTAGGACAGGTAATGGAATTAGAGCAGATGGAGCAAGATATTTACTAACTTTCCTCATAATGTACATTTGGGCCAAAGAAATGACAAGTAAATATTAGAACAAATAGGTGGATTAGTGATTGACTACATTTTTTTTTCTGCATTCAACAGTATTTAAAGCGAGCTAATGAAGGAATTCATGTGAACTAGGATTTGTCTTTTTTTTAGAAATGCATAACAAATATGTTTCTACGTTGTTTCTGGAAATATGTGTTTCTATGTTTTAGGAATATCCATTCCCGGTATGGAGACCCTGATGGCATAGTCTTGAAGAGCTATGGCTGCTAACCAAAAGGTTGGCAGTTTGAATCCACAGGTGCTCCTTGGAAACTGTATGGGGCAGTTCCACTCTGCCCTATAGGGTTGCTATGTGTTGGAATCGAGTCAACAGCAACGAGTTTGTTTTTTTTTGGTTTGGTCCCTGATATACTTAACTAGTTCACCAATGACATGGACGCTTTGAGTAAAAATTGAAAATAAGCATATACATTTTGTGAATATCATTAGCTGAGGCCAATAGCAAGTAGTTTGAGTGACGAGATATAACCCATTGCAGTCGAGTTGATTCCAACTCATAGCGACCCTATAGGACAGAGTAGAACTGTTCCATAGGGCTTCTAAGGAGCAGCTGCTGGATTTGAACTGTCGACCTTTTGGCTAGCAGCCTGAGCTCTTAAGCACTGCCCCACCAGGGCTCTCTCTTTCTACACACATATATATGTATATATGCCAGAACACTGATGCAAAACACACAGTATTAATTACATATGTATATTTAAGACACACAATATTAATTACATGCATTTATATATTACATATTATATTATATATATTCAAAACTCAAACACAATATTAATTACATATATTTCATATTATATTAATTACATACATATATATTCAAAACACACAATATTAATTCAATGGTGATTACTGTTAACTCATAAAATTGGGATTTAAAATCTAACCATGAAACAAGAGGTAAATGATAAATGGATTTTGGGTAGGGGAAATGTGGGGTTAAGGGATACATGGGAAAGACAAACACCATGTGAGTATCCCCTACAACCAAGGAAAGACAAACACCATGTGAGGGAAGACAAACTCCAAGAAAAAAATCAATGAACACCCAGCACTACTGGCAAGAAAGAAACTGACATGGCCGAGACCCTGGTTTGGACTTTTAGCCACAGAACTATGAAAAACTAAGCTTCTGTCCTTTAAAGCTACCCACTTGTAGGTAAGTAGGATAAACTCATTGCCCTTGAATCATTTCCAAATCACAATGACCTGTAGGACAGTGTAGAGCTGCCCCATACGGTTTCCAAGGCTGTAAGTCTTTACAGAAGCAGACTGCCACATCTTTCTCCTGGGGAGTGGCTGGTGGATTGAACCGCCAACCTTTCCATTTGCAGCCAAGCACTTAAACACTGTGCAACCAGGGCTCCTTGTAATTAGGACAGGAGAGAATTTTCAAATTTTGGAAGGACTGTTACTTGAAAGGAAACCCTGGTGGCATAGTGGTGAAGTGCTATGGCTGCTAACCAAAGGGTTGGCAGTTTGAATCCACCAGCTGCTCCTTGGAAACTCTATGGGGCAGTTCTACTCTGTCCTATAGGGTCACTATGAGTCAGAATCAACTCCACAGCAATGGGCTTTTGTGTGTGTGTGTGTGTGTGTGTGTGTAGCTATTATGTGAAAGAGGATATATATAGTTTTCTCAATAATTCACATAGATAGAACTATACTAGGGAAACCTAGGTGAATTAATGAAATAGTTAATTAATGCTTTTGGGTAAAAAAAATACTGGTGAAAAGGTATTATTAGTATTGATTGGTAGCTCATAATCAAAGTCTGAGGTATGCAGGTAAAAAACAATTATAATGCAATGTAATAAAAAATAAATAAAAGTGTGCCCAAAAGCTACAAGATAGGAAGACGGCCACTCATCTATGTCCAAGAGATTAATGGAAGTTTTCTGGTGGAGTTCTGGATAAGGGTGAATTTTCAAACTTCAAATAAATTCAAAAGTAACAGGTGGAAGAGTGTTAAGTAATATTATTTCTCAATTATGTACAACGGTTACTAATTTTAGGTTGAATTCAACAACTCCAGAAATATTTCTAATATGGAGCTTTGCTGTTTTCGGATAAGCATAGTTACTGGTTTTGTTTAAGTAAATGTACCAAAGGATAATGTATGACATGGATGCAATGTTTATTTACCATTTGGTCAGATGTATGGACCTTTCTAACCTTTCAAATGGCAGCTGGCCGATCTCTGAGGATTATTTTGAAACAATTGCTATTTTCCTTTATTTCCTTAGAGGATCTCTCTGGCCAGATGCATTTTGTTAGGACTTTGCAATTTCTATATAAAATAAGTGCTGGAATCAATGCAATATTTTCCCACTTGAAATTACTCTAAGGAGAGTGCTCTGGTGACAACATATATTTGGTAAGTTACGTAATGAACCTTGATAGCAAAGAGCATCCAGGAGCGAAAATATCTGATGCTGCAAAGTCAAGTATTTATTTGTCTATGGAGAATAAACTGGGAAATTATAAAATTAAGGAGAAGTATTGATTTATAAACACAGTGTTGCATTAACTGTCAAAAGCATTTTATCCAGTAAGATGTTCCATTAACTAGATATAACTATGAGAATGCAAGTCTATTTTTTGGTCTTATTTTCAACTCAGGGACAAAAATAAAAAGAAAAAAAAAACTTTTTATGGTAGTTTTTAATGTGTTGTTTCTTTTTAAAGGTACTTTCTATTTTTCAGCTTCCTCTTTATCCTTTGGCCTTTAAATGTGAAAGGACTGGTTTTACCTTTGTTCTAAAACTGCACAACCATGTATCAATAGGTGTCCATATGCTTAGGGCTTAAAATAAAACAGGAAACTTTTTTTAATATTTATATAACTTCTGCGGATGCTGTTTATCTTTCTGTGACCTTAGGAAAATGTATTTCCAACTTATATACTTCTAAGTAACTCTCTTTTAGCTACCTTTAGTTGTCTTTAAGCTATGGCTCTCTTAAAGAAAAATATGTCTCAGTCTCTGAGATGGATGCTGGGAATACAGGGTGAAATAGGACATGGCCTCGCTTTTCTAGGAGCTCAAAGTCTTACAGGCGAGACTAGATTTAAATAAATTATAAAACCTATTACAACAGACTCAAGAAGCATGGAAAAGGCACGGAATTAGTATAAGTGTGAGATACTAATTCTCTCAGAGCTCATGATAAAGCAGAGCTTTTTATCTTGGGAAAGAATGTTCTCAACCCCCTGCCCATTTTTTTTTTTTTTTTGCTGAGTGGGGAACTACCAGATTCCTAAATATCATTTTATTCAACATGTATTCATGTGTTAAATTACTTATTAAATGAATATGTACACCAAACCCGTTGCCGTCTAGTTGGTATCAACTCCAACTTATAGGGACCCTATAGGACAGAGTAAAACTGCCCCTTTTTTTTAGGTTTTTACAGGGTTTCCAAGGATCGGCTGGTGGATTTGAACAGTCGATCTTTTGATTTGCAGATGAGCTCTTAACCACTGCACCACCAGGACTTCCGTTTATACCTAGGATATGCTAATATAATAGACTGTCAACCTGGAAATTTTGGTTACAGTCCAAAGAAATTTTGGTTGCGGTACAAAGAATAGATAACAACAAATGAACAAAAAACTGTAAGTGTTAAGTTGAAAGTTTTTCACAGAATGGGTTAGAAAACCAGTTTTACAGCTACATTATAGATGCATAGATACGTAACTGGTATCATTTAACCCAAACCAAACCTGTTGCCATTGAGTTGATTCTAACTCATACATAGCGACTCTGTAGGACAGAGTAGAACTGCCCCATAGGGTTTTTAAGGAGCAACTGGTGGATTTGAACCACTGACCTTTTGTTAGCAGTGTGGGCTCTTAACCACTGTCCCACCAGGGCATAAAATGATCAGGAGTTGAGATTTTGAGAAAATTTCATGTAGGATTATTTTGGAGAGTGTTAGGGTGCAAGCTCCATCACCAAGTTTGAATAGTAGGGGCCACCTCCCATGCCCAATGTACAGAGAAATGCTCAGAAAGGAAAATTAGATAGGATTGTTGTTGTTGGCTGCTGTTGAGTGGGCACTGGACTCAGGGCAACCTTCTGCACAATCCAGCAAAACGCTGCCACGTTGTGTGTCGTCTCCATGGTCGGTTGAGGATTGGACCGTTCTGATCTATAGAGCAGTGTTAAGATGTTGTTGTAGTGTTAGAATGTTGTTGGAGATTGTGAAGATAACACAGGTCTGGGAAACATTTTGTTCTGTTAATGGAGTCACCAGGAGTCAGAGCTGACTCAACACAGCTAATAACAATAATAAAAAACCCATTGCTGTCAAGTTGATTCTGACTCATAGCGACCCTATAGGACAGAGTAGAACTGCCCCATAGCATTTCCAAGGAGCGCCTGGTGGATTCGAACTGCTGACCTTTTGGTTAGCATTTGTATCTCCTAACCACTACGCCACCAGTGTCTCCAACAATGATAAATTACTCTGAAATTGGCAACTGTACATGATAAAATAATGGGGGAAATTACTATCTTTTTGATATCTCATTCTATCTTGAACAGCCACAGCTATCAATGAATCCCCTCAAAATCTAGTTGGTGTGAGTCTGTCTTTATTTATTGCTCCCAGGTCATTGTTAAAGTCAAAAATTTATTACATCAAATTACTGAGATAACTAATATCAACATATTAGTTATCAGCTGCATAGGAACTGTCCCTATACCTGGAAAGAATAATAGGAAAACATTTGATGAGTCTTGTCATTAAACAAGTACAGCTACTAAATGTGCGTTCCCTTTTCAGCTTGGCTTTCTGCTCCCCTTTGTTACTGGCTCTGCCAAGTCCATTGTGACTGTCCCCAAACAACCTTCAGCAGTGTCGTCTGTGTCTTGGATGACTTAATACAGCTGAGATACATTTACACCGGGTCTGAAGTAATCCCGACTTGAATAGAAGACTGTGTTATTACTAGCTGTAATGAATCCGGGGTGTAATTATATACAAGAGTCACAAACATATTTTGTAGTGTGCTGATAATAATAACCCGAGTTACTGTACATATGCTTGTAATTTTCATCCCAGTCAAGCTGGCATCGTTGTTGATCATTTGGTATTCAGATTAGAAGGCCAATTATAAAAATATAAGCTAGACACCAGAAGAGTCACACACGTAATAGATAGCACAGATGGCCAACAAGATAGCCAGCTCATCTAACAACTAATTTCTTTTTCTGTCATTTTTGGAAAATATTTATGAAGAGAAACATCACCTTTAAAATGGTTTTAATGTATGAACAGGCACGACAGGGTCTGGCCAAAATCATGCAGTGACTTTTGTTTCCAAGGCTTTCTGTTGGATTTAGCACTTAGCCTGCAAACTCTACCACTTCATAAGTTTCTCTCCTTTTGCTTCCTTCGGAGGTCAAATGAACCTTAAGACCTGATTTAGATATAATGTACAATCTCAGTCACCTAACTATTAGTGTGCTATTTTAGTTATAGTGATAGTTTTGAAGAAATAATTTCATTTTAGACCTCATGACTAAGGTTGCAAAAAAGAGTTTCGAGAAAAGGGGTATAAATATCAACAATCTGGAAGAAGCATTTTTGGGTCTCTCTTTAGTTCTTCGAAATAACCCTAGGAGGCTGATTTGGATAACACTCACGTTAAGAAAATATTTTCAAATTTAGTATAATTAAGTTTTTAAATTCAGTATGTATAAGCAAAGGCATGATAACAATAACAAGAAAGAAAGAAAAACTGGACTCTTCCTCTAAGAGGGCTCTGCCGCTTTCCAGAAAAATATTTATTCCCATAGGTGTTTCTTCGACAGGAATTTTCAGTGCTTTTTTATTTATCATGTATCTTTTATGGATGAAATAGCAAAATAGAAGCCATTCCACGGGTGAGAAGCACCAGCGAGTATAAAAACACACTGAGGAACGTGGACAATGTCCCTTTCTGTTTCCTCTGGGGTTTATTGCCCTTTGAGCAAAATTGCCGTTTCAAATTCTTACCAATGGAGACACAACTTATACCAAATTTCATTATCAATATCTTGTCCAGTAAAACAGTTTGGGGCTCTTGAAGAGAAGGAGAACAACATTTTATAAAACTTTGGTTTAGAATCACTGTCATTTTTATTGGTCACTTACGGAAATATATTTTGATATTTGAGTTATATTACAGATTGTTTCTTTTCCTTTGTTTCACCAGAGTGCAACAAATACATGTGTTTCAACCTAGATCAAATGATATTGTCAAGGCCTGATTTTATCAATCTTTTGCTTTATAGAACATGTTTCGGGGGAAGGAAAGAGCATTATTTTGTTAATTCTTGAGGTGCCACAGTTTCTCATTTTAAGGAAATTACAATTTTTACATATCCTGAGGTAAAACAAATTAATGAACCTATCCCACACTAGTCAGATGACCAGTTAAAAGTGGGAACAAAAGGCAAAGCCAAACCTGATATTGAGTTCATTGCGTTCTGATCACAGATGCTATGAACTTTTTGCTTCTATGTGAAACATTGCAAGATAAATTAAAATACCACGTTTTCGTTAAGCTAAGCATAAAATAAATCCACAAATCCCTACCCACTCAAGAGAATTTTCTGATATATGAATGTTTTGTAAAGATTCCCTACTTAATTCAGGAGAAGCAAAGGGATGCTTAAAATCACCTGCCATGTTAAAGCATTTAGTGGTTAATTATTATGAAATGTGTGTGTAGAATCCCACCAATGGATTGATGGCTGTGGGATGCTATTAGACCTGTAAAATATTACCTATTCAAATGTTATTTCCAGAACATTCAAATGAGCAAGTATTAATGAGAAAGTAGAAGATCCGTTGACAGTCACAGTATACATGACTTCAATTATTTTATCACTAAAGGTCTTTTCTTTCTCTTAGGTTTTTTTTTTTTTAATAAGTTGCAAATATTCTACGTAGGAAAACCATATGTGAAGCCAAGATAAGCCCATAATTTTTACTAAATTGTCTTTTAGTAATTCTGTCAGGATTAAGAGGAACGTCAACGAGGGCAAGCATCAGGTGCATCACAGGGAAAATATTTCCTGTGTGTCAAAAACATCAAAAAATGCTGCTGCCTGAGCAGTAGAGAGGCAGACAAAGACAAACTGTGTCTAACTTTTCTAAGCGAGAACGTATTTTTGAATATTTCATTCTCGAGTATGTGAGTCATTCAACAGGATCTCTTCAGTTAACTAAAATTGCACAAAATTATATTCAAATTTAAACATTCACCAGAGTTTAAATTAAGTCTTCTATGTATATACATTGTGACTAAGAAGCAATTGAAAAGCAAATTTAGAAATAACTTTATGACCTACATTTAGTCACCTAATCAGTTATTATTTATTAAATCACCATTGTGTTCTGGGCAAGTGCTTGACATGGAGATATAGACAGCTTGCAGTTTATCGCGGAGGTCACGCCTTGAAGAGCCAGTGTGATAGCTATTTTGATTTTCTGCATATGGCAGGATCTCCAGTTCTCTCAGATAATTGGTCATTAGGCTGTGCTTTTCCTCTTCACTTTTCAAAGGCTCTAATGGACATAGCATGCAGATAAGAGAACATTTTCCAGGGAAGAGAATGTGTGGTTGAAGAATTCAAACTCTGGTTTTAGGCAGACAAGACATATCAAAGGTCTTCTCCCTCGAATAGCAAGGAGCAGTTATCATGAATCAGCATTGTCCATAACTGCCTAGCATACCAAAAAGCTATATTAGCCTGCATTTAGCTGATTTTGGTCTCCACCTGTGAATTCTCACACCCTACTCCTTCTGATCACTCACTACCTGTCAGTGTGTCGTACAATGGTGGCTCACATGTTGCTGCATTGCTGGAAGCTATGCCATCATTATTTCAAATACCATCAGGGTTACCCATGATGGATATGGTTCAGCAGAACTCCAGAGTAAGAGTAGGAAGAAAGACCTGGCAATCTACATCTGAAAATTACCCCATGAAAACCTTATGGATCACAATAGAACATTGTCTAACTAGCCTGTTTTGGACACTCCATCAGGAGGGTTCAATCACTATAGGAGGGTGTCACGTTTGTTAAGTAGAGGGCCAAGGGCAAGGGAAACCCTTGGTAAAATGGATTGGCACAATGACCACAACGAAGGACTTGAACACGCTTGCGATCATCGACATGATCTCATGATCACAAGATTTTCATCTGTTGTACATAAAGTCACCATGAGTAGAAATCGGCCAGCCTGCCTATTTACCTGTCTGTCAATCTACCTATCATCTATCAAAGAGCCCTGGTGGCACAATGGTTAAGCACTCAACTGCTAACCAAAAGGTTGGTGGTACAAACTCACCCCATGGCTCCATGGAAGAAAAACCTGGCAATCTGCTCCTGTAAAGATTAACCAATAAAAACCAAACCTGTTGCCACCGACTTGATTCTGACTCATAGCAACCCTATAGGACAGAGTAGAACAGCCCCATAGGGCTTCCAAGGAGCAGCTGGTGGATTCGAACTGCCAACTTCTGGTTAGAGGCAAGCTTTTTAACCACTGTGTCACCAGGGCTCCCTAAGAAAATCTATGGAACCGTTCTACTCTGTCTTATAAGGTCAATGTGAGTCGGAATCAATTCAACGGCACACAACAACAATAACATCTACTTACCTACCTACCTGTCTGTTTATCTATTATCAATCTACCTGTTTTTTAAAGATGCAACAGTTGTTTCTGTACATAAGAATTTCCTGTCTACTGACTTTGAGATATTTCATGTTTTTTTTAACTCTCCTATTTGTCCCAGCCCTCCAGCCCCCAAAGCTGTGAATACTGATGAGAATTGATACCAACACCTCAGACTGTTACTTTCTGCAGGCACCAGGGCTGATCTGTCTCCACAGGCATCTTCCTTATCTTTGCTGAATACCACTGTCCTTTCTTCCATTTCACTGTAGCTCTACCCAAAGGTGACATGTTGTGCTCTATCCAAAGGTGGCAAAAAGTCACCTATCTTTTCTTAGTATTCTAATAAACAGGTATGGACTCCTATCTGTTTGTCTTGCAACATTTATAGAAATTTCAGTCAAAATTTCTACCATTTTTATCTATTTCAACATGTCTCCACAGGTTTTTGCCAGGTGTCTGAGAGACCTGGCTCTGAGACAAATGTGGAGTTCCAACCCTTTTTGTCTGTATTATAGGATCATCTCTGTCCTAAAAATAGTGTCTATTCAGCTACAGAGTTTGTATCTTTACTGCAAATTAGCTCATAAATGATTGGGTAAATGGGAAACGATGTCCATGTGCTGTGAGTCATGTTGGCTCATACCTGATTCCCCACCTGCCTCCCCGGCCAGAATATTGTTTTGAAGCAATCAAGGGAAATCCTTTTCACAATTCAAGAGTAAATATTAGCAATAAGTGAAGACCTTAGTCAGAAAACAGAAAAACCTGAAAATCTTACAGGTATCTTACTATATCCAAGTGGTGACTGGTTTAATGACTTCAAGACCTTCAACGCCTTCCACTATGTTAATTTACCTGGGGGAATTATGACTGTAGATAAAGTTGCTGTGATGGTGTTTTCTCCATCCCATCTTCCTCTTCTCCCCCTCTCCTGTTGAGTATGACATTGCCATGAGCCGGGGACTGACTTGAAGGCAGTTAGCAACAACAGTGTATTTATATGAGAAGTTTTTCTATGTCAAATACTTCTCCAAGCCTTGATACTCCTTAACTAATTTAATCCTCACAACCCCGGTTATTGTTGTTGCTAATTGCCTTTGAGTCAATTCTGACCCCTGACGATCCCATCTGTGTAGAGTAGAGCTGCTTTCTAGGATTTTTAGGGTTGTGACCTTTTAGAATCAGATTGCCAGGCCTGTCTTCTGGGTGGGTTCAAAATGCCCACTTTTTGGCTAGTAGTCGAGCCCTTGACCATTTGTGTCACCCAGGGAGGACAGTTGCCTGAGTGGCATGAGCAGTTTGAAGTTGGCTGCTGACTGCAAGGTTGGTAGCTTGAACTTACCCAGTGGTGCTGCAGAAGAAAAGCCTGGTGATCTGCTTCTGTAAAGATTACAGCCAAGGAAACGCTTTGGAGCAGTTTTACTCTGTAGCACATGGGGTTGCCATGAGTCCAAACTGACTTGACAGCAACAGTTTATTTTTATTTTTATTGAGGACATAGGGTTGAGAAAACCAAAACACATATGTTTAAATAAGTTACCTAAAGTCACTCCAAAGTGAGTAGTGAGGCCAAGGTTAAATGGCAGTAGTCTGCTGCCTGAGTATGAGTCCTTCAAGAAAATGATCTTTATTTTGGGCCAGACTTACAGCATGAGGGAGGTCTTGTCGATATTGTTTTGACGAAGGGAGAGAACTAGCAGTCTGGAGGGGCCTTGGGGTAGTTGGGAGGATATTTCAGAGGAGGGCTTTCCTAGAATCCATGAAAATAGCAGGCTACTCCCCAGCCCCAACAAGTATATTATTGTTTATTAAATACAATGAACAAGGAAATAAAAAAAATAACTGTTAGGTTTTGGGAGATGAGAAATTTTATGCCTGTTTAAAATGCAGGAACTGTTTTTTGTAGAAACTTAAATGTTCTTTTATGTTTCTACATTTCTGTGCCTTGGTCACATGTTTTTGGATGTCAGTGCTAATTTCTTCTTGAGTAGAACATCTACAGCCTCCAGCAGATATTGATGTACAGCTTTAGATACTAAAAGCACCAACTCAATACTGCTCCCAAATGCTAAACCCATTTAAGAAACATTTTCTCTGTCTTAGTAGAGTTTGTAATACTTCCTTTTGTCTTGAATTGCTTTTTTGTCATTTATTCCTTTATTTAGACTATATAGGGATAAGAAACCCAAAATGCTTAATAGTATTTTTGTTCACCCAGTGAACATAACATAGACTGTAATGCTTACTCTTTTTTTTTTTTTTTGATTTTCAAGCCTGCTCTGGAAGGTTCCAACAATAAGATAAAAGGATAGGAAAAAAGTTAATTCAGTGGACTGATTATATATCATTGATAACTCTTTCTTGAATATATAAGGTGTAGGAAGCACTATACTAAGCATAATGAAAGTCAATCAAACCCAAAGGAAGAAATGAAAAAGAATAGAAGAAAAAGAATACCATATTATCCCTTTGTTGTGAAGCCATTTGTTCTCTCTCCTACCACAGAGTCACATTTTTGCCTATTGCCCCATTTTCTTTTCTTGATAATAAACCCATTTCCATCGAGTCAATTCCGACTCATAGAAACCCTATAGGACAGAGTAGAACTGCCCGATAGGATTTCCAAGGAGCAGCTGGTGGATTGCTGCCCACCTTTCGGCTGGCACCTGAACTGTTAACCATTGTGCCACCAGGCCTCCTTCTTGATAATACTCACCATAAATCAAAACTTTTTTAGTTGTTTATTTGTTGCCTCTCCTTCCTTACTAGAATTTAAGCTCCAATGATGTCAGGGACCTTGTGTATATTTTGTTATGGTTATATTCTCAGCATCTAGAAAAGTGCTGAGATGGTCATTAACTATTTACGAATGAAGCATACTTGGAAGAAGACAGCCTCAGTAAGGAGAAAAGCATGGGCAATAGAATCAGATCATCAGAAATGAGAATAGGTCTTGAAAAGAGAGTTGAATTGGGTAACATGTCTCCTTGTTAATACATAGATGGAGAGGTGTGTGTGTGTGTGTGTAGATAACCTAAAAGTTTGATATAAGCACCTTATCTTTGGTGTCTCTGTTCAGGGCCTGGCCCCTTTTAAATGACTAGTCTCTCAAAAAATAAGGGATGGACAACAACTTTTAAGTAAAATCTAACTTTATTAGCCAGCTATCATTATTATCCAAATTATCTTATATCTGAAAGTGTTTAAGTGAAATGCCATCAGACAAGATTCAAACATTCAGCTATTGAGTTAAAGTACATCAGCTTCAGCTATTTCTCATCCAATACCATCTCCTAGACTAGGATATCACGGCGTAGTTTTATACCCAGGAGATATATTCATATACTCGTGTTCTGAAACATCCTGACCACTTCCTGACCTTACAACCTCCATAAAAAACACAGAGAAGTTAATGTTCTCATAGCCTCAGTTTGAACTCCTGGGACACATCATATATCCCAAAGGGTATATTTTAATATCAGCAAAAGTCATTCTGACTTGGAACCTTCCTAATCAGCTTTTAAGTTTCCCAGTTAACCACTGTGGTTAATACTGCAGAGCTGATTCCCAAAGTTCAATGTTTGCATGCTCTTTTGATGGCTAAATTTACATTCATCTCAGTCTTAAACCATCGCAGCAAATGAGGCCTGTTTTCGGTTGAATTCAATGTTATGAATATGCACGGTGCTGGGACCTAGATCCTAGATAGGAAGCTGACAGCCCAGATACTCCAAAAAAGACCTGCTGCCCAGTGGTTGCTAATCCTTGGAGGACTGAATTATCCATTGTAAGCAGAGGAGTGCAGGGACATCCAGTTTTAAGGCCTAATAGCTCAATTTTGAAAATACCTACCCATCTTATGAATCTCAGGTTGCTTTAGCTTTCTAGCAGACTGAACAAGAGTAGATGTAATGGATTTTGAACCTCCATTTGTTCAGTGTGAAAAGCACATTCATTCCCAAGAAGTCAAATTGTTATTTAATGCCATGCATAGAAAGTTATGACAATTTTGGGACTTTCCTCTATATGTCCCAATCAGACAGTTTCTACAAAGTAAATTCTTACCAGAAATGATTAAATAAGACCAAAAGCAATGAGGAGCAAAAATGCCTAGAATTCTATGGAAATATAATTACCAGTTCAAATGACCAGTTTGGTTCCAAAGGTCAAGGGGATCTATAATAATGGGCTGCACTTGCACCAGAAATAGTCATTTCCACTCATGCTAATGTTTTCTTCTGGGGGGCTCTTTCTTGTTATCAGCTGACAAGTATCTGGAGGATGGCCACACAGGAAGAGCTGAAGGCTGCTGTTTAATGGAATGAAGAAGAATCTAAGGTCATAGTTGATAAGAACCACATTTCCACATCTCAACTATGGCTACCCAGGTTGGAGATGAATATGGATTTCTGTCTGTCTTACTTTTTTTTCTCATTTTTTCTGTTTATACAACTAATGACTGCTGTAACCCAGAAGACAGATTTTAGAACCCATCTACCTATATTCCACTTTCGACCAAACCAAAAACCAAACCCATTGCCGACAAGTTGATTCTGACTCATAGGGACCCTATAAGATAGAGTAGAACTGCCCTATAAGGGTTTCCAAAGCTGTTCTCTTCTCACAGAGTGGCTGGTGGGTTTGAACAGTCGAACTTTCAGTTAACAGCTGAATGCTTAACCACTGGGCCACGAGGACTCCTTCCTTCTGCAGCACTTCTCTATTATTGACACCTAATGCGGCAGATTCTTAGGTCGATGAAAATTCTAAATTACCATTGTTGAAAGATTTTGATGATTACAGTATAAAGTTATTTTCATATATATAAGACTTTTACTGTTTGGATATCGTACAGTATAGATCGTTGCTAAGAACTTCAAATATTTTAGGAAAAAAAAAGTCTTACAAAATAATTACAAGGAATTGGAGCCAGTTCCAAAAGTATTTGGGTAAACCTGAACTGTCAACACTTTTCGCCTTGAGACTTTCAGGAGCATATGAAATAAAAGATGGGTTTTAATTAAATGAACATGTTGACATGGGAGGTCTCGTATTCCACTGTCTGACATACAGTATGTGCTCAACAAATGATTTCTGTTAAATGTTGAATGGGATTTTAAAATATTATTTTTAAACGGGATGACTTATTTTCTTCTGACAACTTTATTCAGTGACAAACATGGCCTTCAATTCATCCTCCTGCCCATGGCAAGAATGAGTTGGGAAAAATTCACATCTGATCATATCAGTCCTCTGATTTACTCCTGCAACAGCTCAGTATTTCTGTTAGAATGTGGCCCCAACTCCACAGCAAACTTACAAAGCCCTCTCTAGCTAGATTCTGCTCACCTCCCCAGCTCCATATCTCTCTACACTCAGTATTGGGCCCAAAAACTCATTGTTGTCAAGTCGATTCTGATTCATAGCCACCGTATAGGACAGAGTAGAACCGTACCAAAGAGTTTTCAAGGCTCTTATCTTTACTAAAGCAGACATGCCACATATTTTTCCCCAGGAGCGGCTGGTGGGCACGAACTGCCAACCTTCTGGTTAACAGCTCAGCAGTTAACCACTGTGCCACCAGGGCGCTATGTCTCAAATATAAGGAAATAATTCAGTTCATTAAATGATTATATTCTGTCATGTATTTATTTAAATGGAAGCCTAACTTAGGGTATTGAAATTACATATAACTGTTGCAATTATAAAACATAACAATTACACTAACGTATTTTATCTCTGCATACATTTGAACCTTTATCAATTATTGCCTTAGGAGAGATTTGTAGAAGTCAAACATATGACGCAAAAATACATGTTTCTTAGTATATTTGATACAAGTTTTCAATTTGTTCTGGGGAAAATGCAAATCAGTTTAGGCCCCAGCCTAATGTGTAAGAAGGTGCCAAGTTTCTATATCATCATTAAATATACATTTTATCAAAATCTTTGTTTTTGACAATTTAATGTGTTCCCCCAAAACATCATTGCCCTAATTTGTATTTCCAAAATTCATCTCTTTGTGTCTTTTTTTTATTGGTTTGTGGTCAGGTATTAAATTAACAACAGCAACAACAAAATCGCAAGATAGGTTTATACTTATAAGCTTTATTGTTAAATCTGCTAAATTAAAAAAAAAGCAAAAAAAATGCCAAAATGACTGTTTGATACACTACACTGCTTGTGTGATTGATAGAATTACTAATTGGCAAACTGTCATTGTGTACATATAGAATTTGTGGAGATATAAATTAAATGCTATTTAATCAATCAATTACTCAAAGTTTACTGAATTTATAAACAAATGAAAGCATTAAGGAAGTAGTACCTGCATGCATGAGTTAGCATGCTTGCAATGACAAGTAACAGATGGCCCAACTCAGGAAAAAGGGACTTATTGGTTCATGAAACTGAAATGCTGGGAGATACAAGGCTTCAGGTACAGTCTCATCAGGGCTCCTGCCATGTGTTTGCAACTCCACGGATGCTCATTTCTGCTTCTCTTCAGGCTGACTTGCCTGGTGGTTTCAAGATTTTCAAATGAAACCAAGGTATCAGTTTTCTATTATACAGTTATCCTCTATTCTTTGAAGATGTAAAAAACTTCATGAAATCACCATTTGTGCATATTATTTGAAGGCTAAGCTCCCAGGATATTCCTTACAGGAACAAATCTTTCATGTGTGGAGTGAATGGCATTACCAATAGCCCTCTATGCTGTGACAAAGAAACAGATACCAAGAGGCTTTCCAAGGAGTTTATTTACAGGTAGCTTCAGTGTTCACTGTACTTCCTTCCATAGCAGTGTCTGCGATCCCCATTACTTAAGCCATTTCACATTATTAAGGAGTACTTGGCATTAATGCAGAGAAAACAATCATTTAGAAACAAAATTAATGAGAACAGCTCAAGATTTCAGGCAGCAACTAAAGGGTATTTTCTTCCAATGAGATATCTTCACCATTATTACAAACATGGGTCCAAAGATCCTTCAGTGCTAAAAATAATAAAATAAATTAATATGGAGGTGAGAAAAAATTATATGAAACATTTTGGAGAATCAAGCATTTGGAAATATTTAGTTAAAGAGGCTTTATGTTTAAAATCAATAAACTGATTAAAGTATAAACTACGTGGTGTAATTAAGCTAGAGCATGAAGGTTTTGTTTTGTAGAGTTATAAAATATAGTTTAAAGTTTGGATTACACGTTTCCAATGATTTACGGCTCTGTGAAATAACTCACAATTCTTTTATTTTAACACTTCTTCTGAAATGTGCAACATATTGAAATTTTCGCAGATTGAGACACATTTCTGAAGATCAGGGCTGTTAAAGCGAAGTTATCAGTTAAAAAAAAAAACTCCACCATGGAGTCGACTCTGACTCATAGCGACCCTATAGTTATCAGTCAGGGAAGTTCAAACTTTGGCTAATTACATTTGAACCAGTTTTACCTTTTTAAATCTTAATTCATAAATTTTTGTCACGCAGTTGTTTAAACATACATTGTTTCATTACCATCAAGATAATCAATGTATACCAAACACACCACCCATTATGTAATTAATAGATAGAGCACTTTATCAGTAAAGGTTTAAATCCCATATATAATGTTATGGTTTCTGGCATGATCATAGCTATCAAAATAAGAAAAGAGATTAAAAATGCACTTGAGAGCAAGAATATTTGAGTCTGTAATATAAATTAGGATTTAGAAACCAGGCTTCCCATGCAACTAAGACCCTTAGAGGGAAAAAGTAAATGATAGGGTCACGTTCTTAGTAAACTATATTTCTATGGAACTCCTACTTGATGAAATTGAGAAACACCTCCCCATTCCCATTGCTGTCGAGTCAATTCTAACTCATAGCAACCCTATAGGACAAAGTAGAAGTGCCCCATAGGGTTTCCAAGGAGCAGCTGGTGGATTTGAACTGCTTACCTTTTGGTTAGCAGCCCTAGCTTTCAACAACTGTGCCACCAGGGCTCCAAGAAACACCCAGTGCCTTGTAAAGTCCACTCTGATATTTTTAAGAATCCTAAAGAGATGTCTTGGTTCAAAATTGGAAACGTCTTACAACACGGTTGTATCTTTTCATCTTATTTATGTAATCTGTTTGCTGGGAAAATAATCTGTGAAGCTGAATTATATGAAAAAGGACACTGCTTCAGGATTGGAAGAAAGCTCATTAACAACTTGCAATATGCAGACGACACAACCTTGCTTGTCAAAAATGAAGACAAATGGAAACACTTATATGATGAGAGTCAAAGACTACAGCCTTCAGTACAGATTACATTTGAACATGAAGAAAACAAAAATCTTCACAACTGGGCTAATAAAGAGCATCATGATAAACTGAGAAGAAATTTAAGTTGTCAGTGATTTCATTCTACTTCGATCAAAAATCGATGCCCAAGGAAGCAGCAGTCATAATATCAAACAACATATTTCACTGGGACATATTCATCTGCTGCAAAAGACCTCTTAGAAGTTCTAAAATAAAAAGGTGTCACTATGATGACTAAAGTGTTCCTGACCCAAGTCATGGTATTTTTGATCATCTCATATGCAGACAAAATTTGGATAGTGAAAAAGATGGAAGAAAAATTGATGCATTCAAACTGTGGTGTTAGCAAAGAATATTGAAGATTCTGTGGCTTGCAAGAAGAATGAACAAAGCAGTCTTCAAAGGAATACGACAACCAGAATGCTCCTTAGAAGCAAGGGCAGTGAGACCTCAACTTCCTCACTTTGGACATGTCATCAGGAAAGACCAACTGCTAGAAAAGGGTGTCACATTTGGTAAAGAAAAGAGCTAATGAAAACAAACCCCTCAATGAGACGGATTAACACAATAGCCACAACAATGGACTAAAACCCACCGATGATACAAAGACGGCTCAGGACCAGGTAACATTTCTTTTTCTCTTGTACAAAAGTTCACCATGAGTCAAAGCTGGCTCTGTGGCAACTAACAACAACAGCAAAGGGATTTCTGCTGAGTTCATTCCCTCGCTGCGCCTCCTTGTTCCCATCCTGGCTCTGCCCTGTGTTGCACTGCCAACGATTTTCAATTCTCAAAGCCCCTGGAGGAATCAGCAAAGGGTCTCCTCACTCTGAGGAGATTAGCAACACCTCTTCCCGCTAAACCATATTCATATGTGCCAGTCTTATAGGGTCCTCTCTAGAAGGCACCCTAAACAACTTCAAAATGGCATTATACACTATTCGCCAACTTGTAGGAAGCTCTTGTATAACACGTTTTAGTTCTATTTTCACTTTTATTGTAACGTGCTGGATCTGGAAATGAAGCATAGGTTCTGTGGCTGGGACTGAAAACAATCTGAGTGATGGATGTCCTGAGCTGTACTCAGAATCATCCCCTCACCCCCACTGCCACTGAACCCTGATCGCAAGCTCGGGTGCTGGATTGTGCAGGCTGGGTCACAAGACATGCCCGACACCAACCAGCAAGGAAGATCTGTTACACCTAGGGAGCTTCCACAATGGCTGAGGTAGGATGGAAAATGTAGCAACTCACATAGCAGCTTTCACAATATCCACCAGGAATTAACACACATTATTTCTACTTACATTTCATTGGTAAAGCAAGTCACAAATATGCTATTCTACCCTGTAACTAGAAGGAGAATTGGGATATTTTATAAGATCTCTAATCAATATCACATTCTTTTCTGGAAAAATATCTTGGTTGCAGATAAATTACATTAATTGTATTGTTTTCATGCACACAAGATGGTAAAATTAATATTATAAAGATATTAATTAATTAATTAAGATTACTAAGTAGTTCTACAATAAAATCTTCAAGGATAGTTTTATGGATGATAGTTCTCATATAAGTGCTGACAAAGCGAACTGTCATGCTGATCAATGAGGGATGCTTTTACACTTCCCAGAGATTTTCTTCTTTCTGAACAATTATGCATGTTTGAATCAACGTAGGAAAAGTTTGTTTTCTTGCACTGTAGTATCAAAGATAGCTCATTGTTAAATACTTTAAAAAAAACTATGCCGGAAAGAATGGAAAACATATTTGAAGGAAGACAAGCTAACTGGCGTGCCTCTGAAGAGATCTGGGCCCAATTTCCCAAACAGGTTGTTATGAACTGCTTCTGTCTTGGCTTTAGGTCTTTGTTTTGTTGGATTCCCCCTATATCACCAATATTTTTGTCCTCCTCTTCATCTGTAGGGAGTTTTTTCCAGTACATTTCAGCCAGAAGGGCAGGAGAGCAGCTGTCTCCACTGGAGAAAGCAATCATTTGCCAAATGGATAGGCTTCTGCCTGGATTCATTGGCTGTTTTCCTTACCACCTCAGGGTACTGTGTAGTCTTTGCGATAAGCTAAGCCTTGTTTAGATCTGGATCGAATTATTCTACCATTTACACGACTTGAAGATCATGTTTATTATTTCTTTCACTTCCTGATATTTAGGAGCAGTGTTTTTCCAAGTCGAAAAAAGAATGATGTACAGGGGAACAGGGATACACTGTGAATCAGACAAAGCTTAGAAAGGCAAATAATTATGTAAAGTAAATCCCATGAATCGAGGTAATCAAGATGCTCCACACAGCACGTGAATCTATACCTAGTTTGCAAATTAAATTCTTATAGTCTCGGTCAAAAAAAAAAAACAAAAAAACCCATTGCCGTCGAGTTCATTCCAATTTGTAGTGACCCTGTAGGACAGAGTAGAACTGTCTGATAGGTTTTCCAAGGAGTGGCTGAGGGATTCAAACTACCAGCCTTTTGGTTAGCAGCCATAGCTCTTAACTACTACACCACCAGGGTTTTGTTCGAGCAGGGCTCCATAATCTCAGTAAAAGTTAAAATCTTTGTGATGAATTACTATTGAAATTTGATTTTTTCCCCTTGTTTGGTATTCTATTTGAGAGGGTCTAAAATATAAAAGGCACCCTAGCGGCGAAGTGTTTAACAGCTCAGCTGATAACCAAAGTCTTATTACATTTCTTATGTAATCAAGGGTTTCATTCTACTTGGATTAATAATCAAATAATAAAGAAATAAAAGCTGCAATATTGAGGGAGTTATCTACACAGGGAAGAAGGATTTGTCTTAAAGAATTTCTGTGTAAATGTAAATAATAATGTATGTAAAAATCATCTTGCACATTTCTTGGTACAAAATACATATTTAATAAGTGTTTGGCGAATAAATAAATAGGTGGCTAATTTACTGAATTAGTCTTGACAATAGACTAGAAACTTGGACGCTTTCTTAGTTTTTGTATCTAATGTTCCACCAATTAAATAATATCAAGTAATATAAAACCACCCTTGATAGAAACAGTATTTTTATTTTTCCAAACTATTCATATATATAGGCATGTATTTAAGACTTTAATTAGTGCTATATCTACTACTAATCTCTTAGTTTGTCCTGTTGTGGTGGCTTGCATGTTGCTATGATGCTGGATGCTATGCCATTAGTATTTCAAAAACCAGCATAGTCACCTATAGTAGGTAAGTTTCTGTGGAAATTCTAGACAAAGACAGATTAGGAAGAAAGACTTGGCAATCTACTTCTAAATGCCAGTCAGTGAAAACCCTATGGATCACAACATAATATTTTCAGATATAGTCCTTGAAGATAAGCCCCCTAGACTGGAAGGCACTGAAAACACACAGAGCAGCAACAATAGACTTTAGCATACTAACATTCCTGAAGGTGTCACAGGACTGTGCGGCACTTCACCCTGTTGTACACGGAGTCATCATGATTTGTAGCCTACTTAACAGCAGTTGACAACAATAGCACCATATCACAAGCTAATATCACACTAGACAACATGTACCTCTGATAGAAAAATACCAGCCAAGATAATCTCTCAGCTAAATAAATTCTTCTTTTGCTGGTATAGGTCTTTAGTAGAAATTTATATTTGGACAAAATCTTCTGTAATATTGATTTTATCATGAACATTGAAACAAATCTATAATAATATTTCTAGAAATTGATAGCAACTATATCATCAGTTAGATTTTTTATTTCCTGTCAATTATATAAAAATGAATTTTAGCTCACTTAATTTTTTAATAAAGAAAATGTATATTTTATATTTCTAATATTTACATGAAAATTAAGTATTTCATTTTTTAAATGACTAGGGCAGACCCAAAGGCAAATGACCTGGGCAAATACGTACACAAAGGCAGGTGTTTTTAAGGGATCTAACATGAAAAATTTGATTAGATGAGAAAAAAAATGTTCACGTCCTCAGATGCAACATAATTGCAGCATGAGGAAAATTTCCAGGCATTGTTTTGAAATATTCAGAGAGTTACACTGAAATTGACACTTGGAAGAATCTGAAAACCATGACAATAGTTCTGTCAGGGGATGGTAATTTGGCTATATAATTAAATTGGAATGTGTTCAGCAAGCAGATGTGTGCAAATAAAGAAGCATCTAAGCTCCGGGTTTGCACTTCTTGATCTTTCTTTTGTTTGCTTTTTTATGAGGACACCCCATAGCTTTTTGTGGTTGTTATGTTGTTGTTGTTTTTCTCCTCACTGAATTAGCTTCTAGCACTAATATACTCCTTAGGTTTATTCCGGAGCCTGCCAGGCTGCAGCGTTCCATTTTGTCAACAGATGGCGTAAGACATGGTTCTCTAGGCTCAATGGCTTCAAAACATTTTGCTGTACTGGTCTCAAAGTTGGTTTGAAAATTATTTCCATGCTACAGTTGAGTGGAAACAAGCTTTATTGGATTTTGAATGTCATTGAAAGATATGGCATTATTTGGGGACAAAATAAATACCGAAAGTTTTGTTGTTTTCCTGAAAAAAAAAAAAAATAGTGACCTAAGGAGAGAAAAATGAATACAGATTTTTACTTAAAGTACTTACTGATGAAGGTCAAAGACAACAGCTTTCAATATGATTACACCTGAAGGAGAAGAAGCAAAATTCTCACAACTGGACCGATAAACAACAGTATGATAAATGAAGACGAAATTGCGCTTGTCAAGGATTTCATTCTACTTGGATCAATAATCAATATCCATGGAAGCAGCCGTCAAGAAATCAAACCACATATAGCATTAGGGAAATCTGATGCAAAGACCTCTTTAAAGTTTTAAGAAGTAAAGATATCACTTTGATGACTAAGGTGCACCTGACCCAAGCCATGGTCTTTTCAATTCCCTCAAATGCACATGAAAGCTGGACAACGAAAAAGGAAGACAGAAGAATTTATCCCTTTGAATTGTGTTGGCAAAGAGTATCAAATATACTGTTGACTTCCAGAAGACCGAACAAATAAGTCTTGGTACAGCCAGTACGCTCCTTAGAATCGAAGGTGGTGAGAGTTTGTTCAGCTCACTTACTTTGGACTTGACATCAAGAAAGATCAATCCCTAGAAAATGGTGTCGTGTTTGGTAAAAAACCAAAAATCCATCACTGTCAAGTTGATTCCAACTCAGAGCGACCCTATAGGGCAGAGTAGAACTGTCCCATAGAGTTTCCTAGGAGTGCCTGGTGGAGTCAAACTGCCGACCTTTTGGTTAGCAGCCATTGCTCTTAACCACTATGCCCCCAGGGTTTCCATGTTTGGTAAAGGATGGTGAAAATGAAGGAAACCCTCAGTAAGATGGACTGACATAATAACTGCAACAATGGGCCCAAACATACCAACAAGATGGCACAAGACCTGGCAACATTTCACTCTGTTATATATAAGGTCACTGCCATAAGCAGTAGCCAACTTGATGGCAACCAATACCACCACCACAGTGTGCTATTTTCTACTCTTCTGCTACTTATATCCCACAATGCAGGACTCAGATTATCATCAAACTATAGATGGTGGCCTGCACTCAGATAAATCTCAACAAATTCTGTTATTTTCCTGTACAACCTCCTATGGTCCCACTGCACTGCATTTCAGAGTCATGATTATAACTTAAGGAAAATTGATCTTAATTCCACTTGGAAATAAATATAAAAAAGAAAACTCTCAAATGTAAAACCAGAGAAGAGATAAAGCAGATTTGAAGAATTGTGGTGCTATAAGTCATTTTAGACATCATTGAGTTTAAACTGTCATTTACTGATGAGCAAACTGGAAACAAGAAATATATGCTGGCTTGTCCAAAGTCACTGTGGATTATCTCAATTTCCAGAGCTCTTATGAGTCATACCTCTGGTAATAGAAATCGATTAAATTTTTAGTACTAAGACTTGTCATGCCTTGGCCTTTCCCTGGGGAGGAGGAGAAGAGCATAAGCAAGACCAATGGCAAAGCAAAGAAACTTTTTTATTAATATTTGGAGATTTGACATCAAAACCTATTTACTCTCTTAACTCTTTTTTGGCGGAACTGGGCTGGAGCTCCTAGAGCTAACAAGACTCCTTTTCTTCTAGACTCACTAGGAGGTTTAGAGGCCTCCTCATTCCAATATCTAACATACAGGTGGTACTCTGGTGGTGATGTTGTTACTTGGTTATGGAAGACGGTTTCCTCTCTCTAGTAGGGGCAAGAACCTCAAGAACTTTCCTAAAGGAGAAAGAATGAAAGAGGGAGAGGGAAGGGGAGGAGGAGGAGAAGGAGAGGGACGGAGAGGGACAGAGCGAGACAGTGGGACAGAGAAAGAGGGAGAAGAGAGTAAACACCATGAGGTGATACCAGAAACCACCATCCTCCCTTTAAAACTCCTGAGTAGCCCTTTCTTCATCTCTGAGCTATCTCATGTTGAATTCTATTTGAAACTGGTATTTATTTTACTAACAAATGTAACTTCGAAAATCATTTTAAAAGCTGATATTATTTTGCAATTTCACTGAATGTTTACTGGCAGACATTGATTTTATAGAAAATAATAAAGAATGTAGAACTTTGGAATTTTCAACAACTTCAAAAATAACTTATTTGTACTATTTTAAACATTTTTATGTTATTTTTTGTATTATATTGTACTATATTGCATACACTATTTGCAAAATAATGCTACCACTTATGAATAACTTCACACTTCATATGCTCAATACTCCTTAATGACAGTGTTATTTTCCCAACTTTCTAATAAATAAGTACAGCATGAGTCTTTAAAAACATTAAGTCTATAAAAAAGAAGTGTAAAAATGTGTATGAAATTCAGATAGACCTTTTCCTGCACATGGGGTGGGAATACCTCAGACTCTGCCCCTTTTGGTCTCTCTCCTTTATTATAGCACTTCTGCTCAAGGTCTGTGATATGGGGTTTAAAGTCAGATTCATTTTATACATAATCAGAAAAAGGGTTTTCTACTTACATACAGAAGAAGATATGGTTTTCCAGAAGACAAAAGATTATGTTTTAAGAAACTAAAGTGATGAAAGAGGACAAACGATCAGAAAATTGTGAGGTGAACTACAAGGATACACTGCTGAATATGCTAAAAGCAAACTTGCACATAACACATTGAAAATAAACAATAAAATAAAACAATAAAAATAAAATGTAGTTCCTGAAAATCAAACTGGTTATTTATATGTTTTGAGGGAGTCGTGAAAACTTAAATCACATAATGATTAACAGGAAGAAATAAATGAAAGTTGACATTTTTGTGGCCAGTAATGCCAATCTAGACTCATTCTAGAAGCCCTGGTGACTCAGTGGTTAAGGGTTCAGCTGCGAACCAAAATGCTGGGATTTCAAATCCACCAACCGTTCCTTGGAAATCCTATGGGGCAGTTCTATTCTGTCCTATAGGGTCAATATGAGTTGGAATCAACTTGACAGCAACAAGTTTTTAGGCTCATTCTAAGACATTAGGAGTGAATCTTTAAGTACCTATTGTGATGAATTCCTCTCTTCCATCCGTAGGATGAAGAAGAGTTCAGCAGTTGCTACATTGATTGCTCTGTAGGTACTGGAGGTATTTATAAAATTGTAGGTATTTATAAAAGAAGTGAAAATAAAATGTAAATGCCTGAAATAGAAGAAATGTATAGCTAAATAGTGAAAAATGACATTAAGTAGATGGAGTGGAACCAAAGTGAGGGTCTCAGGATTGGTCAGATCCTGATTATTAGTGATTTTTCTCTCCAAGATATAGATATGAGTTGGTGGCACAACAGGTTAAGCTCTCAGTTGCTAACTGAAATGTCAGAAGTTCAAACCCACTCAGCACCTCTGTGTGAGAAAAGACGTGGCAATCTGCTTCCTTAAAGATTATTGCCTAGAAAATCCTATGGGGCAGTTCTACTTTGTTCTGTAGGGTTGCCGTGAGTCAGAATCGACTACGTGGCGCGTAACAACAGCAAGCTACTCCTATCCTCAAAACATAAAACCAAAACCCATAGCAGTACCAAATTTCATGAAGAATCTGCCCTGATCAAATTCTCCTTAGCTCTTAGGTTTCATAGACAAAAATCTACAAACCAAGATCACTCTTGTCCAAGTCTTCTTATATAGGAAATAAGTGAACTTGATGAAATTTGTATTAGAGAAAAATTGATGAGGAAGCAATATAATTATCCAATTATGGATATTTTGTTATTTCTACACATTGTAGATTTAGAAATAAAATATTTACAATAAAATTTAATTGTGTTTTTAACATTTTATTGTGTTTTAAGTGAAAGTTTACACAGCGAATTAGTTTCCCGTTCAATAATTCATACACAAATTGTTCTGTGACATGTGTCAGCACTCTCTCCATTTTCACCCTGGCTTCCCTGTTTTCTCTCCATTTTCAGTTTCCCTGCCCCTCCTTGCCTTCTCATCTTTGCTTTTGGGCAAATATTGCCCATTTGGTAGTTTATAGCTGATTTTTCCAAGGAGCACATTCCTCTGGGGCGTTATTGTTTATTTTATAGGTGAATCTATTATTTGTCTGAAAGATGACCTCTGGGAGTAGCTTCAGTAACAGGTTAAAAGGGTGTCTTAGGGCAATAATCTCAGGGATTCCTCCACTCTCTATCATTCCAGTAAGTTTGGTCTTTTATATGAATTTGAGTTTTGTTCTACATTTTTCTCCCATTCTACCCTGGACTTTCTATTGTGTCCCTAGTCAGAGCAGTCATTAGTGGTAGCTGGGCACCACCTAGTTCTCCTAGTCTCAGGCTAAAGGAGGCTGTAGCTTGTGTGGGTTATTAGTTTTGTGGAATAATTGCTTCCTGAGTCTTTGATTTTCTTCACTCTCCTTTGTTCCAGACAGGAAGAGACCAACAGTTTTATCTTAGATGGCCACTCACAAGCTTTTAAGACCTCAGATGCTACTCCCCAAACTAGGATGTAAAATGTTATATTTATGAACTGTTATGTCAATTTGACCTAAATGTCCCCTGATAATTAAGTATTTTCATACAGGATCAAATACTATTGAAAATATCAAGTATATTTTCATACAGGATCTATAGACACTTGATGAATTATTTTTTTAACGAAGTACTATGGCAAATGACTGCATTAATTTTTTAATGAAGTACTATGGACACGTCAAGATAGGGCAAATACTCACCTCCTTTCCCTCATCTAGCAGGTTGTACTTGTATGTTATGAAAGTTATCAAGCAATTTTACCAATGGAGAGGATTAAATACTGCATTCTTTCGTAAAGAGACTGGACTGTTTTACACAGAGAACAAGAGCATGGCTCAAAAATTGGTGTTTTTACTAGATTTAGTTTTAATGTTTTCTTGTTTGTTAGAGGTTCTCCTAAATTAACAAGATCAATATCTCTCCTGTGGCTCTTTTTAGGATCAAGGAATTACAACAGAAAGAAAATGATGTTTCTGTCACTGGAGATTGAATAAGTATGTATACTGCATTTTCTATGACGGTCTCATTAATTTTTTATAAAGCTAAGGTATTATAAAATTTAATGAAATTTTATACCCTTCTGAGCTTTTTCATGCAGAGACATTCACAAATAAAAAAGTTCATTTTATATCATATATTCCAATATTCCAATTTTTTATTTAAAACTATTGGGAAGAAAAAGACTAAAGTGATACTTAATAATTTAATGAGAAGACAAATTGTTCCCAATTCACCTGAAAGCATAAACTGTTCTGATTATTATATCACCCTAATATTTCTTGTTTTCCATTTAACTATAAAAAGCAAGTCATGAGCAACAGTTATTTTGGTGAGTCTAGCATGGATTTTTTCTTTTTTCTTGTAACAGAATCCTGCGATTTTCTGTGTCATATCTATTCCATGTGGTCCAAATGAGCTGACTCTATACACAGTTACTTAATTCAGGTTTTGCCAGCAGGACACAGACCACCAAGCCAGCCTGCGTGGCTCAGGAATGGGCTCAGTATTCAAGCTCTTCCAATTAGAGAAGTACTTGAGGTTTTTCTCCCAGAATGACAAGGTAAGACTATTGGTTAGACTTTTCATTTTCAGAGGGCTTGGCTCAAGTGATGCTGGATGTGACTGAGGCTTAAGGTTGATATCTTGCCACAGAATGGAGATCGCCTTGGTGTGAAGCTAAATAGAAGCCATTAGCATGAGAAAATGGAGATGGGAAAAGGCCCTATCACTGAGTCAACAACTGGGCTTGGCTTTGCCCAAATTATACCTCTGAATTGTCAGATACATATTCTTGAAATGGAAATGCCAAGGAACAGTGAAAAGACATTCTAATGTACATAAAATCCAAGGTGGTCTGATTTTATTTCAACATCAATGGCCAGTGTAAAACAGTCTGATGCCTCACTTGATGACCCAAACCTTGCACTTTAATGGACTGGCTCTGGGTCCACTGAATTTTGTCAGATTACAGCACATTTTGATGTTGTCATCAACTCGCCTCTCAGTGGTTCTCCCTATTTCCTAGCCCTTTCTTTTGTCCCTGTGTCCTGCACATTTATACAGGCTTATCAAATCCCCATCAAGTCCAAGACAGCCCAATCTGGCAACAGAAGAGTATGTTCAGATGATAAACCCTGAAGGTTGAAAAGCTTTGGTTTAGTTGCCAGCACTCTTACCAGACCAGCCAACTTGTTCCAAAGCACGCACACCCAGGGCACAGAAAGCTGATTGTAAGAAATCCACATGGCATTTATTTGTATGACTCTGAAATTTCTGCAGTTATGTTTTGCTTTTGATAATCGGTCCTTTTTCATGTGCCTAAAATCATTTACCTTCCAGTTACAGATTTTTATCTTGTCACCCACTGGCAACATTTGTACATACAAAGAACAGCAATGGAGAGGATGAGAGAAAAAGGAAGAGTGAATGGTTTTGTGGTCTCTTTTATGAAAAAGATTTCTTGAAGAGAATGCTTCCTTGAATGTAAAACAAGGAGGATATTTCAGGTTTAATAGAAACTATTCAGGTTTGAGATAATTTTTACTTTGGTATTGTATTTTATTTGGGTATGTTAGTATATAGGAAAAATCAACAACCGCTTATATTTAAAACTTTGGTTGATGCTGTGGGTAATATAAGATGTATGTGAGACAAGCTAGTTGCCTTCCAGTTATTCCGACTCATGACGACCCCATGTGTGCTCCATAGGTTTTCGGTGGTAGATTGTTTGGAAGTAAATGGCCAGGCATTTCTCCCAAGGCTCTTCTGGTGAAATTGAACCTCCAACCTTTTGTTTAGCATCTGATCGTGTTAGCCATTTGCATCACTCAGGGACTCCATATGTGAGATAGACAATCTGTTTTTTTTTTTTTTTTTAATGTGCCAAAACATGAGAACAACAACAAAAAAATCAATATTACTCTTTTTTTTTTTTTTGTACTACCAACTGTGTGTACTACTTTTCTTAGAAGAGAGCAGAGAGAAATGGAGGAACCCCAACAATTTACTGATGCTCCTTGAAAGGGCCTTAAGATATTAGAAGAACATCAAAAAGTGAAGGAGAAAGGGAAGAATATTCCAAAATGATTCCTGCCTTGCCAGATGATAAATAGAGAACCCAGGTAAATCTGCCCAGACTCTGACCTTCAGAATTGTGAGATAATTAGCTGCTGTTGTTTTCAGCCATGATGTTTGTGGTGATTTGTTACACGGGAGTGGGAAACAAACACACAAACAATAAAGTGTCATAGTGAGTGTAGTGGGCACATAATACAGCCTAGAAATCATAATTTCATTTTTTAGATTAACACATTAATTATTGTTTGAGGAAATACTTCTCTATATGAAATTTTGATGCCTCGTCAGTAAGATGTTCTTCATCCTCCTAACCAAGCCGTGGGTTTATAATACAGATAAAAAAAAAAATTAACACATTCCCCCTAGACTTTGTATGTTGAGTACAGCACAAAAAGGAAGGGTTGAAAACATTGGGAACTGAGTTGTTGGCACCACTAAGATCCATCCCAATGATTATAGACTCTCCTCTGATTATGTGAACTTCTTCATGTCATTTTAGTAAGTTTATGTTTCTCTATTGAATTATGTCATTGTTGCTTGCACTCAAAAAAACAATAATGTTACAGTTTCTCATATCAAAGAAATACTTTTAAATTTAATCCCAGTCATTTAAAATACATATACCAAGATAAAATAGAAATCACCTAACTCAATTTCTGTGGTGTATGGTTTGGAAGTCATTAAAATAGGGGAGTAGAGATGAAAAAAGTACCCTGGTGATGCGGTAGTTAAGCATTCAGCTGCTAACCGAAAGGATGATGTTTTGAACCCACCAGCCACTCTGCGGGAGAAAGAGGTAGCAGTCTGCTTCCATAAAGATTACAGCCTTGGAGACCCCATGGGGAAGTTCTACTCTGTCCTGTAGGTCACTATGAGTCGACTCAACGGCAACAGGTTAGGGATGCAGAGAAAACTACACTTTTGAATGTGAAAAATAAGATGTGCTGCCTAATTCTGTATCATGGACAAATGCCAATGTTTGCTCTGAACAATAGAGAATTCCCTCAAACTTTCCAACTGATTAGATTTGTACCTTACATGTATCTTCCATAACCCCTAGTTACCAGGAGCTCATGACAAGTGTTTTCATTTCAGGTGAAGAAACTGAGACTAAGTCAGTTGGAACTCTCTCCTGATTCCTAGGCAAATATTTGCATGGTTTAAGATGAAATTCTAATCCCTCATGAAAGTACTTGAGAACGTCCTTTTCTTCCTTGGATCCTACTTAGTCATAGGTATTGTTTGACCTAGCTGTATTGCTAATTGATACATTCCCATTTTCTGATACAAAATGAAGTAGATGGTGAGTGTCTAACCTTCCATGTGTAGTGCCAGAAGTCAACGTTCCAGAGTCAAAATTACTTTGATCATTAAGAATTTGTAGAAAGACCCACTAGAAATGTCTGTCTCTTGAAGAAGAAACCTAGAGGCCCTAATTGAGTAATTAGTACAAACTAACATTAGAAACCTGTAGAAACCTGTGCAGATTGCCTTGTCTAGGAAAAGTGCAAGCCCAATGCTCATGAAATGTCTCTTCCCTGATAATTCTTCAAAGAGAAGTTAAGTATTCTTATGATTTCTGGCAGCATTATTCCTCATGCTCATGGGTTACCCCAGTGCTGTCGAGTCGATTCCGACTCCTAGCGACCCCATAGGACAGAGTAGAACTGCTCCATAGAGTTTCCAAGGAGCGCCTGGTGGATTTGAACTGTGAGCTTCTAAATATTTTCATTTGAACTGTTGCTAATTTAATTTTATCTGATCACTAAGTGTATTATATGTTAAAAACTTTTGTCTACATATACTTTTGTCTGGATATACAGCTAGCAATCTCAATTTTCAGCAACAGAAAATGAGAACTGTGTATTGTTCTAGCTGCTTAAAGCTTTCATGGAACCACAGCATTTCCATTTTTCCAGTGCTTACCAAGAATAGAAGCACAGAGAAAGTGTAAATTTCTGCTGAGTCTAGTTGTTCTTGCTTTTTCTGATCTTTTAATCTGAGCTGAACAGGTAATTTAAGGGACTTTCCATGCTCAAATGCCTGTCTTAAATGAAAATGAAAAGCTGTAAACATTTTTAAGACAGCATCTCGCTTATACACATAAGAGTAATACATTCCTCCATATTGTGGTACAACTGGAAATCTGTAGAATGTATAATCAGAAAATGAGGGGTTTGAATTCCAGCTTTCTCACTTAACTGTGTGATCTTGAATTAGATTCTTAAACCTTCTGAACTGTAGTTTCCCAATGGACAAATGTGACTAATAATAATTGATGCTTTTTTTTTTTCTTAATAAATATTGCCTCATTGTGGTTGTTTCAAACTATTGCGGGTAGGACTCATTCCCTCAGTACTTGCCTTGACCTGGTAATATCCTCCAGGACCACATACATACCTTTTGTGTTCTTGATTCTGTTGGAGGGAACATCTGCCCTGACATGCTCAAGATGTAGAAAAATGATGTAAAAACTTTAGAAAACTGTTAACTGAATATCTTCAGGGTCCATACATAACTAGTAATAATTGGATCTGAGATTTTAAAGCTCAAGTACCTGACTGGTATCTCAGATGCTATGTGATCTTGGACTAGTTATTAATCTCTTCGCAAATCATCTTGGTAGATCTGAAGATGAAATATGGTGAGGAATGCAAAACCTATTTGCAAAAGCAAAGCCCCAAACAGATTTAAGACATCATTTCAGTTGTTGATATTATCTTTTTATTTTATACTGGTCGTTAGTAACTCTATTGTATGTAACTTCTTTCAGATTTTGTTAATCATGGGAATCTGCTATCCAATATTCCTCTCCTTCAATATTCATTGCCATTTTCATAAAAGAATGGTGGGCAGGGAGTGGTTGCCCAAATTGGAGCCATAACTCCCAGCCTGGCTCCCATGCTTCTGGATGGTCTATGTGAATAGTTCCCACCCATGAAATGTGGCAGAAGTGCTGTGGTTAGTTCTTGGCCAGGACAGTTAAGAAGCATTTTCTTAACTAACAATATAACCAGGTAACAAATATGTATTCCATGTGTTAACAAACAAAAAGGCACTAGCAATATGTAATTATGTATGTGATAAAGTCCCTGGGGGGGCACAAAACTTTTGTTCTTGGTTAATAACCTAAAGGTTGGTGGTTCAAACCCACCCAGGGGTACCACAGAAGAAAAGCCTGGCAATCTGTTTGTGACGAGAGCTAAGAAAAAAATTCTAAGGTGTGTTAGGCTGCAGGAGACCCTCTTCTAAAAAAGGAGTCATGGTGTCTTTCCTAGGAAAGGATGAATAATATCTAACAAAGGAAAAGACAGATGGGATTTGGGGAAGTGTGCCTCTGATAAGAAGAAACATTTGCAAAAGAGATCTGAGGCATGAAAGAGATTAACTAAAGAAAGGCCAGTATGCTTGGAACAAAAAGTGAAGTGGAAACAGTGAGACGGTGCCACCATTTCAGAGCTCTCTTTACCTGCCATGCAATATGTCATGGCCTATGCTCTTTAATACTAGTGATGTAAATAAATTTATAGGTCTTTCATCCCATCCATCAAACTTAAAGGGGGGAAAATTGAGATCTGGGAAAACGATGTGACTTTTGGAGTTCACACATGGATTGATGGACATAGGACTAGCAGTAACTTTTACATCTGGACATTGTGTGCTTCTTAATATGCAGTAGCAATGAGCAACAGATGGGTTGTTTAATTATTATTTCTTTCAGCAAGTAAAATTCATGTGCAGTGTTGTAACATTCCATTCATTTTTTTCTTTGCTAAATTTGCCAGAATAACATAAGAATTAAGGGGTAAAAAGAAACTTGGTAGAAAAATATGTAAGCATAACCAAAAACAAACAAACAAATCTGCTGCTTTTGAGTAAATTCCAATCCACAGCAACCTTATAGGACAGAAACAGAACCACCCCATAAGGTTTCCAAGGAGCAGCTGGTGAATTTGAACTTCAGATCTTTTGGTTAGCAGCTGAGCTCTTAACCACTGCGCCACAAGGGCTCCCTACATATATGTGCACATGTATGTGTACACGCATCTTGAACTTTGTCTAGTATTAAAGATTCTGATTTGAAACATACCACTTGTGCAAAGAGTCTGTGATGGTGGATGTTAAATTTGTCATGACGGAGAACTGTGGAGAAAAGGATTGACAGACAGTAAAACCTAAATTTTTCTCCCCATAATTAAAAGAATTTATTTGTCATTGCATTATATGTATTGAGAAAAAATAATTGGACATTTTAATAGAAACCTTTGACATCATTTTTAAAACAGTAGTGGCAGCCTTTGTTTTCAAGCCAACAGCTGCTTTAGTTCAAGCTAACATTGTTCCCCTTTTAAACACCTGGTGATTTGGACACATTTTCTATCTCCTAACTCAGTCACATGAAAACATATTAAAACAAGACCTACTCAATTATTTGACTGCTGAGACAGCATGGAGATCATTATGAACACAAAAGAAGTAGTATAAAAATACAAAGAGAAACTATTCTTTCCTGTGACAAAATAAACATAATGGGGTTGCTTTTTTTACCTGAGAGTATCCAAGTCTCTCCAATAACTTTCTGATATGCTAAATTAAAGTGTTATAGTGCTACTCTTTCTACACACAATTGATTACTTGTTCTGTAGCCCAGCCAAGAGAAGTTCTAATTGTTTAAAAATAGACTTTATTATTCCCATTGTGGAAACAAAGCAATCACAGTTTAGGGAATCCAAGGACTCACAATTCTTCAGTAGCAAGACAAGGATAACAACAAGAACAATATTAACAACAACACTTTGGGTTGAACACTTAATGCCAGACACTGATAGAACACTTAAGTGGATTAACTCATTTCATCTTTATAACTACCATAAGAAGCGTATCCTACCACTCCATCTTTGAGATGACAAATTGAGACACAGACAGCTTAAGTAACTTGCCCAAGGTCAAACCTCATGAGAACCCAGATCTGTCTGGCTCCAGAGCCTGTGAGAGATCCCTTCACATATCCACTTATGAAGAAGGACCTTTCCCTTTTTAGTGCAATGACCACGTAGAGAAAAAGATCTGGGTTCCCTTGGAAAGGGGATCACATTCTTCAATATCATTATCCTATATCACACTGCAACAAAAAATAGAAAGCATGGGCACCAAAGTGCTGGCCTGTTTTTAAATTCCAAAAGGGAGACAGTTATTTTTAATATACTGACCTAATTTTATGGGGTGATCCCAGGTCAGCATAAACTCCAGAAAGAGCCCGAAGTATCACATGAGAGTATGTTGGGCAGAGGGAGAACAGAATCCTCTTAAAGCAGAATTGATTATAACCTAACGGCTCACCCCTAGCCATCACACCCCATTAGATTAAACTGACAGTTCATGGTAAGGGTAGGGGTGCTGAAGAGAGAGAAAAAAGACTGGGTTAGTATAAAAACACATCACTCAACTCTTCAGAAAGGAGGCTGGCATTGACTCCACAAGGCAGCATCAGCAATCTCAGCAGCAATATTCCGTATTATTTCTAGAGCTTAAAAAAAAATGATAACAGCGTATTTGGATTATGTCAGCGTGGCAAAGTCATAAATTACCATACTGCGCTGTAGTGGGCGTTGGGGATATAGAACGACTTGTGTGAGATTGATGGGAAACTGCTGGCAACCCTTCTAAGCCAGTTCAACACATCTAAAGAGGGTGCTTCCATGTACCCTTTACAACCCAGGACAGAGAATCATTGATCTTTAATTCTATTTGGGATAACTCCGTACTGGAGCATGACAGCATGTGGCACAACTGTCTGACCTGCTCCATCGCTAATCTTATCCTCATTCTATTTCCACTCTTCCTAGTGCACTAGAGCCCTACAACTTCTAAGCACTTTATTGCAAGTCTCTGTGCCTCGATTCCATAGTTAGGTAAATCTATTTTGGAGACATGCACACTGCTTTTGCATCTGACTTTCCGGTTGAATGATCTTAGACAAGCTACTTAAATGATAGCTAGAAAAGGACATCATGTTTGGTAGAGGGTTAGCAAAAACAAGGGAAACCCTCAATGAGATGAACTGACACAAGAGCCACGATAATGGACTCAAATATACCAACAATTATGAAGATGGTACAGGACAAGGCAACATTTCATTCTGTTATACACAAGGTCTTCATGAGTCAAGGCCAGCTCAACAGCAACTACCAATAGCAATACTCCCCAAATAGTACACGTAAAAAATGTAACTGTGCAAAACCCTTCGGAAAATTTTCATAGGCATAGTTCTACTAACATGGAAGACATTTTTATCAAGCAAACAGGAAAAGCTATTAAAATATTTTTCTGTGTCTTAAAGGCTATGTTAAGGATCTAAATTAATCTAAGCAGAATGGAAAGTCTTGAATAATATAAACTGGAAAGTATCATAATTAAATTAGTGTTTTGAAAAAATCCTGATGGCCACATATGGCGAGTGACTTAGAGGAAGACAAGAGTGGAGGATCGGGTACCAACTAGGCAGCTTTGCAGTAACCCAAGCAAGAAATGAAAACAGTTTAGGCTACAGTAGTGACCAAGGAAACAGTGAGAAATGGGAGTATTTAGCAGATGTTTGTGTGTGTTGAGTGTTGTGTGCCACTGAGTTGGTTTTTGACTCATAGTGACCACATACGGCAGAGTAGAATGCCTCATGGGATTTTCTAGGTATAATCTTCATGAAAGCAGATCTCCAGTTCTTTCTCTCATGGGTGGGTTCAACCCACTAACTTTTCATTTAGCATTTGAGTGCTTAACCTTTGCACCACCAGGGCTCCTTAGTAGATATTAACCAAGTGAAAATAATTATTTTTAGTAATTAATTGATAGATCATGAGCTTGAAGTTTAGGGAAAGGGTCGATAATAACTTCCAGGACTTTGGCCTTTATGGCTGACTATGAATCATGATTCTCTTTGCCTAAATTTGAAAAAAATGGAGGAGTACCAGGTGTGAAAGTGAGGATAGGGGAAATGGAGAGGCAAGGATAATGTACCAAATTATATTTTGAACCTTTTTTTTTTTTTTTAAGTGTCTTGGAGGCATTTAATTGATCCATCAAGCAAGGGGTCCTGGATAACAGATATAAATTTGGTGTTTATTGACATAAATCATGTTTGAAGTCAGAGGTAAATGAAACCACTAAAGGAGATACTATGGAATGGAAAGAACAGAAATTCCAGGATATATTTACCAATAAGAATCAGAATTAAAACTTTCTTCCTGTCATTACTCAACTAGGTTTGGTAAGTAAACATTACTGTTAGAAAATGTCAGATTTCCTCAGCATCTGCCATAGAGTTCTTGTCCTGTGTGAGGTAAAATGGTATATTACAGCAAAATCAATATGTATATGAAATATTAAAAAAAAAGTGTTTGTATATCCACTTAAAGTACTCTTTGCCTTGTGAACAGATATTGTTGTCGTAGCTAAATTTTAAATCATTAATTTGGAACTCCACATTCATTTTTTATTGGGACCAATGTTATATATGGTGTTTCAGGTCCCAAGACACACCCTTTAAAAGCCTATTTAACCCTAGAACACAGGTTTAGCAGCGAATACAGGATAGAAACAGAAAGAATACATGTGTGAGCAAATAGTCCAGGGGCATGAGGAGGTAGTTTTAGGGTATGTATGTATGAAAGTTATGAAAGCAAGACTTATATGACACCTAAAGCCTAAAAAAACACAGTGGGATAAAGAAAAAGGGAAGAAATCATACGATATATGAATGTATGTGCACAGATTGGAATTCTAGAAAAATGCAAAGCAAATGTATGAATATACAGAATTTAATAGATTAAACATAAACAATAAGAAAACATCCAATAGGATTATAAAATGAATTGCCAGTAAAATATTTTCGAAGTATATTAACCTGAATTTTAATGTCTTAGTAAGAATGTGTGACCTTTAATTATAACCAAGGAGAATCGGAATTAAAACCCTCTTGCTAACATTACTCAGCTAGGTTTGGTAAGGAAATTGTTACTGTTAGGAAATGTCTGGTTTCCTCAGCCCTCACTACAGAGTTCTTGTTTCCTGCAGGAGGTAAAATGGCATATTAAAAGAAAATCAGCATCACGTTGTCCACCCCTGGGAATCCTCCCTTTTTATTTAATATATATTAGAGCAGCTGCTCAGAATGAAAGGACACATGTCTACTATCCATGGAAGAAAATAAATACTGATAATTAACTAATGCAGTGAACACATACCACACTGCCATTTACTACCACAGTGCCCAAGAACTCACGCCTATATTTCAGAGCCTTTCTACTCAAGTTGCATATTGGCTAAATATATTCTGGTGAGAAGAAGAAATATATTTATGAATTATATGCATGGCTCATAGTAGTCTTAAAAGACAAAGTTTTTTTTTTCTTAAAGATCAAAAAATAACGACAATTTCGCAGGTTCCTCCACATACTTAGCTCTTTATCTGGGTCTGTGCATTCGCCTCTTCTGCATCAACAGATATTCTTCCCCAAATGCCACCTCCATTATTGACTCACTGGCATCCTGTTTATTCTACCAAGCCTGGATGCTCTTTGACTTTCTCCTCAAGGCCTTATTTGATACGTTCCATCAGAATTAATCGCTCCTTCCTCACCATTCCCATGGCACAACTTACATTTAGCAAGTTAATTTTCTCATGGTTTACTTAGTTATTTATATGCTTATGTGCCCCATAAGACTTTACGCTCTGGGTGGCAGTGACTACTTCTAATGCATCCTCATACCCTACCTGGCCTGGACCACACCCTTGCCCAGAGTAGGTGCTCAATCCATGTTAATGAAGTCAAACTACATCCCAGGGAAATGGTTTTGGTATTGTGGCATTCTATGATTGTGTGATATTTCAGCCATGAAAAATGTTGTATGGGATGTATTTTTCAAAATTAATGCTAATTAACATTAATTTTCTTCTGCGAGTCATTGTAGATTTTCACAACAGCCCATGTGCTAATTAGAGGCATTCGACGGGAACAGGTTTTTTTTTTAGGGGTGTCACCAAGACTGGAGTGTGAATCACTGTCCGATCAAACATAACCCACCAAAGTTGCTTCTGTGTGGCTATTAGTATCACCGACTGCAAAATCTGTCAAGGTTTATTATGCAACAATCGCATAAAGGTTCACAGAGAAAGTTCTGCTGATGCAGTGTGGATGGCATGTGGTTCAGTTCCCTGAAGAAGAGAGTTAATAAACACATGAAAGCAACAGTGTGTTTATTCTCGGGAGTGTCCTCCAAGGATGTTGATGGGAAGGGCAGAGCACTTAATTTTAGCATTTAAGAGAAATAGCATGAAGAGTATGTGGAAAATAGAGTAGAGTTGAATCTTTTGGACTTGTAATGAAATAAAAAAATGGCTTTGTGTTCACACATAAATTATATAGCAATCAATCTTTCAATTTTAGCTCTTCTGCAATATAAGTTTTTCCTATTATTACTCTTCATTTCCAAATCATTTTGAAGATTAGACTCAAACTGATGACTGAGATTTAAAAGAGTGAATCTCTAAAGGACAGAAGCTGCCCGCCCAGCTGAAGGAGCAGTGTAGGCACTGGTGTAAAGAGAACTTGAAATATCAAGGGCTGTGTAAGGTCGCTATGAGTCAAAATTGACTCAATGGCAACGCCTTTTACAGTACTGAAAGAGATGTAGACTAACAACACTTCATTAAAGCTGAAAGGTAAAAAGCTGTGGATTTAATTGAACTAGATGACAGCTCACAGGGCAGAGTCGGGGAGCTTTCCCATAGAATCAGTGTCCTCTGGAGGGAGGGGTTTTATTGTGGTGACCATCAGGCTGAGGGGCAGCATGGCCTTAGGTAATTTCATTTCTCTCAGGAGGGGCATATGGGTTAGTAAGAGGAAACGTGTGGCTTTCTGAGAATGTACCCAGGATATAGGCTGCCTTGGTACCAGCTCACAAGAGCAAACTTTCTAGACAATGCCTGAAAGAGCTCGAAGATTTTACCAACATAAGGACAAAAATTTAATTTATCTGTTAAGTGTTTAAGCCTTTTGAAATTCCAGACGTGGCCTGATATGGTCTATATAGATTGACAGCAGAAGTACTGTTATACAGCGAGGTCAAACCAGAAAGATGTTACTCCCCAATTAGTCTAAAGGTTGCTTTTAGGAGTCAGAGATACAAGCTCAAACCAGTCTATTGCCCTTGAGTCGATTCTGACTCATAGTGACCCTATAGGACAGAGTAGAGCTGCCCCATAGGGTTTCCAAGGTTGTAAATCCTCAGAGAAGCAGACTACCACATCTTTATCCTGTAGAGTGGCTGGTGGGTTCAAATAGCCAACCCTTTGGTTAGCAGCCAAGTGCTTAAGCACTGTACCAACAAGGCTCCTCAAGAGTCGGAGATAGTACATATGAAAGAACCAGGAGAAAATGAAGCTTATCCTACACTGTGAGTTTTATGGCAAAACGCAGTTAACTTTTGAAAGTCTAGTTTTAGATAGAAATGTAGCAAAAGCAATAACAAAAAAAAAATCTAAAAAAGCCAAAAAAGAATAACAAAAGCAAGCCCAAGAAATGAGAATCATTTAAGCAGAGTCAAGAATTCAACAGCATTTTAATAGCTATTAAATTATTCATTATCACCCTGTCTCCAAAAACAAAAACACAAAATGAAACTATTCTTCAAATGATAAATGGATTTCTATTATTTGGGCAAACATTTTTCCTAGCAGATTTCCTAATTTTAAGTATACAGGCCACAATATTGAAGACTATCTCAATAGGACTCAGGCCTCAACATGCTAAAAACGCTTAATATCTTTTAAACGGATTAATTTATTTTCAGTGGAAAAAAAAAACTATGATTATCAAGAAAATTTAAAAGGTATTAATTAATTTCCGCTATGGAGAAAATAAGAAAATGAGAACCTTGAACATAAACTTACTGAGGCAAGTGATAGCTTTACCATGTCCCCTTTAACTGGGTAGAATCGTAAATGAAGCAAACCAAGAAATTCATAATTCCTTTAAATTATAGCATTGGATGTTTTCATAAATGTTTTATTGATTGTATTATTGGCTCTTTTTAAAAAGTGGTTGAAAGAGAACAGCTGAAACCTATCAAGATCATAAAGCTAGCCAGGGCTTTCGAATCAATTGATTAATAATAATGATAATAATAATGTATCAGTCTCATTCCTTGTTGTAATATTTTACCTTTATGTAATATTTTGCCAGTATATTATGCCCATTAAGTGCATATACAAACACTAGAATTTAAGAGAATAAGATTCAACAAGCAATAATTTAAAGTATATTATTTCATACGTTAATGATTACAATATCAGTAACATTCTCTGGAAGAGCAATGTAATTAAACATGCTGCACTAATTTTGAAAAAGCAACTTTACTGCTTTAATATAAAGTAAGGTAAGGGTCTAATTCTGGGTTAATCTTGATAACTCGTTTTTAGTATCTACTTTGCTTAATTTTTTTTTTTTTTGACTGGTTTATTTTCTTTTGATGTCAGTTGTTCTTGTGAACTAGATGATATTACAGTGTTTTATTTATTTTTTAAACTAATGACTCCCAAACCTTTTGAAATTGTTCATTTGGTAGATTTTCAGAAAAGGTGCTTCCATAGTTTTAAAGTGTGCGGGTATGTGGAGACACATTTTGCCGTGTGACCATCAGTGAACCTCTGGATATTATAAAATACTTTCAAAGTCCTCTCCTTCTGAAGGCAAGGCATATTCTAGATGAGTTGGTGTGAGCTCATTCCTGAAACCCAATTGAATCTCCTACTGTAGGTTTTGTGAAACTTTCTAAGACCCTGCGAATATTTTTTTTTATTTCTCCCTAGCCCTGGTTGCCCAGTGGTTAAGTGCTCAGGCTGCTAACCAAAAGGCCAGAAGTTCAAATCCACCAGCTATTCCTTGGAAACCCTATGGGGCAGTGCTACTCTGTCATATATTATTGCTATGAGTTGGAATCGACTTGGAGGCAATGGGTTTGGTTTTGGTTTTAAGCTGTCTCTCAATTTGGTTTCATTTACTTATAACCAAAATAATTATAGTTCAGTACTCATTACTTCTGTGTGCTGAAATTTTTGTACATTAAAATTCACAAAGTGTTAGGGAACTAACTTTCCCTCTCTATCATTAGCATTCAGACCAGGAAAAAAAAAATGATAATAATCAGTGCCATAAATAGATAATATCATCCTGAAATACTATAAATGGGAGAAAAAACTTCTTTAAATGTTCAATCACCAATTGTACTAAAAAAAAAAAAACTCAAATTTGAATTAATTAATCCCTTTTCATTTCAAGGTCTTTCATAAAGTCACAGTTTATATGCACCAAATATTTACCTTTTATTTTCTTCAAAATAAACAATTATTTCATTAGTTCCATTCTTTATGAAGCCAAACTTAAAATGAATTGACACTTTTCATTTTTATTAGATTCTATTTTCAGAATTTTTTTTTTTTTATAATTTTCACATTCTATCCGATCACCTTTCTTTGGAATGAGCATGAATATGGAACTCTTCCAGTCCACTGGCCAGGTAGCTGTCTTCCAAATTTTGTGGCAGTGACAAGTGAGTACTTCCAGGATTGCATCCTTTTGTTGAAGAATCTCAATTGGTATTCCGTAAATTCCTGGAGTCTTGTTTTTTGCCCATACCGTCAGTGTAGCTTGGACTTCTTCCTTCAATACCATTTGTTCTTGATCATATGCTACCTCCTTAAATGCTTAAAAGTTGACCAATTCTTTTTGGTACAGTGACTCTGTGTATTCTTTCCATCTTCCTTAGAAAAGAGGATGACGAGATTTCATCTCACTTATTTGGTCATGTCAGGAGAGACTAGTCCTTGGAGAAGGACATCATGCTAGATAAAATAGATGGTCAACAAAAAAGGGGAAGACTCTCAAAGAGGTGGATTGACACAGTGGTTGCAACAATGGGCTCAAACAATGATCTTGAGGATGGCATAAGACTGGGCAGCGTTTTGTTCTATTATACATAGGGTTGCTATGAATCGAAACTGACTTCACGGCACCTAACAACATTTACGGAAATGCATTTCCTTGTCGAAATTAAAACATGAATGATAAAGGTAACTCTCTAATCCAAATTCTAACATGACTCATTTCCAGAGGTTCCACCTATTACCAATATGGTGTATAACACTCCTTTTCATTTGCTATGCTTTTATGTGTATTTGCGGATATAGATCTAAGAGATATGTATTATTGTTTTGTATTAATTCTTCAGTATATTTATAATTTTATAACGTGCTTGAAAGCATGGATGCTGCAGGCAGCATAGCTAGGTTTGAATTTCAGCTTCACTACTTATCAAGATAGATAAATTTTGTTATCTTGTCTGTGTAATGAGATAAGGATTATAACTGGATCACTGATTTTCTTGAGGATTAAGTTAGTTAATATGTATAATATGTGTAGTACACAAGTACTCACTAATTGTTAGTTTAAGTATAATTATTAAAAACTTTTTATTACAATATTTTACCTAAACTTAAACATTTTAGATATTTTTCATGTTCGAGTATCAACTATCCTATTAGTCTTCAATGCATGACGTATCATAGTCATAAATATGCCATAAATGATTAAGCCATTCCCCTATTAATAAACTTTTAAAATACTTTTAATAGTGTGTTATTACAAACTATGTGTCATTGACATTATTCCACACATCTCGGTCATGTAAATGTTCCATTTTTCCCCCTGCAGTGTAGATACAAAAGAGTAGAGATGCACACATTAGAGTGTGAATATTTCTCATTTGGGTAAATTGAAACCAAATTGTTCTCAGAACCATAGTATAAGAGAGTATTGCTTTTCCCCATTAGCATCAACAATTGATACATAGTTTCCTTCGTGGAGATATCACGAGTGAAAAACGGATCTGGCTTTAGTTTTCCTTAGTCAGCCAGCCATGAATTGCATCATCATTTTATATATATTTTTTGATTGGCTTATCTCTGTGTTGTATATTCTTGTCCTTGTTTACTTAAAAATGAGTTGTTTGATCTAGTCTTATTGATATGTAGTCTTCCTTTATATACTTTGGACAGTAATTCTGTATCTGTTATATATGTTGCAAATATTTATTCCACAGGCTATTATTTAAATTTTAAGCTGGTGGTATTTTTTAATGGAAAAATATTAATATTGGTACAGATACACATTAATTCTAATACGAGTGTGTATTTGTGGCTGTACATGCATATATACTCATACACGAAACTGAAACAAAACCCGTTGCTGTCAAGTCAATTCTGACTCATAGCAACCCTATATGACAGAGTAGAACTGCCCCATACAGTTTCCAAGGAGCACCTGGTGAATTTGAACTCCTGACCTTTTGGTTAGCAGCATAGCTCGTAACCACTACGCCACCAGGGTTTCCATATACTCATGCACACAAATATGCATAAACATATATTTCAATTGCCTCATAGGCATGCAAAAATTGAACAATGGATAAGGAACACCGAAGAAGAATTGATGCATTTGACCTATGGTGTTGGCAAAGAATACTGAATATACCATGAACTTCTGTCAAGAAGAATGAGCAAATCTGTCTTGGAAGAAGTATAATTAGAATGCTCTTTAGAAGTAAGGATGATGAGACTTTGCCTCACATATTTTGGACAAGTTACAGGAGGACCAGCCCCTGAAGAAGGACATCCAACTTGGTAGAGGGTCAGTGAAAAAGAGAAAGACCCTCAACAAGATGGATTGACACAGTGGCTGCAATAAAGAGCTCTAACATGGCAGTGATTGTGAGAGTGGCACAGGATAGATAGGGCAGTGTTACATTCTGTTGTGCATAGGATCACTATGACTCCATGGCACCTAGCAACAAACAACAATAAGCAGAACAATTATTTACTTTTGCTTATATATCTGATGGTATATTGGATGTCCACGAATGTATACATTCCATCAGCCAAAGAAAACAGCTTGGTCAAACCCACAGGGGAGTGTTTTTAATCCTTAGTAGCATATACTTATTCTCTGAATAATATTCCAAATAATCACTGATAAAGTGGAAAATTTTGGTCCTTTGTGTTAAAACATGTGATTGAAAGTTTTAGTCAAAGCTTCATTCCATATTAAGAATAGTTTTTAGTTACAGAAACCAACCACTGAGGTTGAGTTGATTCCGACTCATAGCAACCTCATAGGGTTTCCACGGCTGTAAATTTCTATGGAAGCAGCCGGCCATATCTTTTCCCATGGAGCCACTGGTGGTTTCGAACCACTAGCCTTTCAGTTAGCAGTCTAACGCATTAACCACTGTGCCACCAAATCTTCTTAGTTATAGAAAGGCAATCTTTTTTTCTTTTTTTCTCATACAAATTAGGCTGATTTAACCCAAAATAAAATTATCGGTCATTCTTTCCTCTTCTTACTCTTACGTAATATATTTCTATAAACATGATGAAATTCAGTTAACTTATTTAAAAATTGCAATATTACAGTTATGTTTTTATTTTAGCAAGTAAAAGATACCCATACTTACATAACATGCTTTATCTTCTAATTCATGACAAAGTCGCTCATTTACCCACTGTCTTGGTCATCTAGTGCTGCTATAACAGAAATAACACAAGTGGTTGGCTTTGACAAAGAGAGGGTTATTCTCTCACAGTCCAGTAGCCTAGAATTCCGAATTCAGGGTGCCAGCTCAAGGGGAAGGCTTTCTCTTTCTGTGGGCTCTGGAGGAAGGTCTTTGTGATCCATCAGTCTTCCTTTGGTCTGGGAGCATCTCAGCTCAGGAACCTCAGGTCCAGAGGATGTGCTCAGCTCCTGGCACTGCTTTCTTGGTGGTATGAGGTCCCCAACTCTCTGCTTACTTCCTTTCCTTTTTATCTCCTGAGGGAGAAAAAGTGGTGCAGGCTACACCCTAAGGAAACTCCCTTTATATTGGATCAGGGATGTGACCTGGTAAGGGTGTTACAGTCCTATCATAATCCTCTTTAACATAAAATTGCAATCACAAAATGGAGGACAACCACAGGGTACTGGGAACCATGGCCTAACCAATTTAATACACACATTTTTGGGGGGACATAATCCAATCCATGACACTCACTTATCTTAAAATGTACTTTAAAATAGCTCAGTTAAAAATAAATATATGTTACATCTATGTGTATTTTCCAAATGCCAATCAAATATATTAAATACTAAGGGATAAATGATCAATTGTCTATGGGGCTACTGGAAAGAATTCTCAAATTATTTTTATTTTAAACGGTGATTATCTTTTCTCTACGTCCAGAATAAAATTCACATTCAAGCTAAAAATTTTTGTTCACTTTGAAAAGTAACAGAAGGAAAGCGTTAACATTTGCCTTAGGAAGTAAAAAATATATATGTTATTTAAATGACAAACGTTGTATCCTTCACCTCTATTATGCTGGTCTTTCTTTTCCTTCTGCAGTCCCGCTAACTAAAGCACTAATTCAAATACTTCTTTTCAGAATTATTAGAATATGATATGTGGAAGAGTAGACATAAAAAATGCAAGCCTAACACCACTCCCTGGATTTTTTCTTTAAACAGTCGGTAAGTAGTTTCCACATAAAATATATATGGAATAAATGCATTAATCATAAAAATAAGTATTTCAGATTTGTAATTAGAAGCAGTTGTAAAGTAATCATATGTGTACCAAGGAACTGGTTTTATGACCCTAAGCTAGTTACTGCATCTTTCTGCCTCATCATATTTCTATTTCACAGATATTTTTAGAAGACAACTGAAATATCTCCTTTATAAATGTGATTGAAAATAAAGCCTGGAGAACTGACATTTTTGCAGATACTAGGTTAGCACTGAAAAAGTAATTTCTTCATCCATTCACTCACTAATTCTTATTCTCCTTTATTCATCAATTTATGTGTTTAATAGGCACATCTTAGTTGCTTAATAGGGAGAATGCACTATGGTATATGCTGGGCTACGGCAGTAAATGAGGCAGGTGGGGTTTCTAACTTCAAAAAAACTTACTGTGGACGGAGCGATTGGAATTTAACTAATAGCAGTATCTCTTCTGGATAAGAATAAGAAAAAGGACATGATTACTACCATTTCTAGTAGTAGTTGTTTTTGGTTGCTGTGGAGTTGGCTCGGACTCACAGAGGTCTTATGTATAACAGAATGAAAGGTTGTCAGGTTCTGTGCCTACTGCATGATCTTCGCTTTGTTTGAGTCCACTGTTTCGGCCCCTGTGTCAACACGTCTCACCAAGAGCCTCTCTTGCCTTCGCTGATCCTCCGCTTCAGCGACCACGATGTCCTTTTCTAGCTTTTGGTGTACTTAAATTATTGTTTAGAATGACTTAACTATTATTTGCCACTTCCGCATCAGGTGGAATCATTTTATTAATTACCTTTGGGAATTTTGATTTTCATCAACAAACACCCATTTCTGTTTATTTATTTTTCCTTCAATCACCTCTTACCCTTTTTTTTCCAGTGGAATTGGGCCTGGTTTAACAGCTTTGAGAGGGCAACTGTGACTCTTTGGAGAGCCATAAAGAAACCCTGTCAGGAATCTGGTAGATGAAAGAAGGCTCAACTTCCTTTCTTTAGAAATTTTAAGAACATCATTTCTGTAGAGCCACTGGTCACTGTCCATCCTTGGGGTTAGAAGTGAAGTTCATTAGCTAAACCTGGTTCCCTTGTTCTAGCACATTTTATACTCTGTGTTGGCTGGGGAAGGTGATATTCGACAAAATAATTCAATCAAATATAAGCCACACACTATAATTTATGTATATGTTATGAGAATGCTTATGTTGTTTCTCTATACTTATATAGAATGAGTAGCTCTTACAAAGAATTTGAACTTTCAGAAAACCTTATAACAAAAAGTCATTATGCACGTAATAAGGCCATCCTTATCCTGAATGATTTTAGTACATATTCAACTTATGTTTTCCATACAAAATTAGTGTCAGTATTAAAAATAATATGATCTGCTTTTTTTCCCACAAAAATAACATCATCAAGAGTATAAGTTTTATAAAAATATGCACAAAAAAATCAAGACTATTACATACTTAACCATGAAATATAATGAGAAGCGATGAAATTTACAATCTTAAACCCTCGGCTGAAAATCTGAACTCAAAATATCTGTGTGTTTGACTTTTCTGAAAATAGCTAATCTGGTTATTTGATGATACATAGATCAATTCAGAAGAAGGAAAGATGAAGAAACCTATTTATTTGAGGTGTTTCATGAAGATAGACAATTAATCCGAAAAGAAATCTTACTTCCAAAAGAATGAGACACTTGTTTTAAATGACTTCTGAAATAAGGATATATATTTATACTGACCATCTATTTCTGCCTTCTTTTACTCTCCATAAGTAACAGTGATAATAATGATAAAGACACTGCACTAGATGGTTCAGTGACAGTGTATACTCCAGGAGCTCCTAGTGTCTATACTTTGAGAGCTAAGACCTGTAACTGTTATTACATCCCACTCAGCCAGATATTGCACCATCAGAGTGGGATGTTTTAAGAGCTTCTTCTTGCTTAATCTCCCTTGATGCTTCCAGTGTCTTGGTTGGTCAATTCTACCGTCTAATTATAAAACTACTTAGAAGTTTTCTGCAACTCAGAATTAAAAAAAAGAAAAAAAAGCTTAAGACTATTTTGCCACAGTCAATTTAGGCATAATTACTAACAAAAACATAAATGGTATTCCAATGCTACCTTTAGTCAGTTGAGAATAATTAAATTATACCTTCCCTTGCCTTCCTTTCCATCTCTTATACAGGTTCAGCCCGTTTTATCATGTGAAACACCAAACCAACCAAAACTGTTGCTGTCAGTTGATTTCAACTCATAGAGACCCTATAGAACAGGGTAGAACTGCCCCCTCATGTTTCCAAGGAGCAGCTGGTGGATTTGAACTGTCGACCTTTTGGTTAGCAGATGAGCCATCAACCTCTATACCACCAGGGCACCAATATCATGAGAAAGGTGTCATTTAATAGTCTTCACTGGGATTGTCAGCTCTCTTATTTTCTCTCTCTCTCTGGAGTGATTCCTTCATTCGTTTTCAGCCAGGTCCCTCGTTAGTGATTTCAGAGAATCCAAACTCTCAGCCTGAGTAATACAGACTCTGTATGGACTGTGTTTACAGGAGACCTTTCAACCAAAAGCTTCTCTCCAGTGCCTGATGAAGAGCTACCAGTTACCTACAAACAGCTAAGAAAATGGGCTTCATCTGCTTCCAAAATTGTTCTGAGTGTTCCTGGACTGTTACTTTTACATGTGCTTCCTGTTTAGGCAGGTTTTGCCAACGGTTGCTTTTATCTGGATATGCAGCACTCACAGTGGAGGTAGTGGTAAGGCCCACGGGTCCAAGCTTCGCTTCTATATGTTCTTTAGCTACTGCTGTTGAACTGGGGTGGGGGTGGGGTGTCATTCAACCATTTTACTCCCACTTTTATACAGGCTTCATTATCTTTCATTTTTATCAGATGACATAGCAGTGAAAGGAAATATAAGTTTTGCTAAACGTAATAAGGACAAAATGTAGCAAAGACATCCTTTTTTTTATGATTACAAAAAGTAAAACACGCTGCCTGTCATAAATATTCAATACTAAAAAATGTATAGTTAAACAGTGAAAGTCTCGGTAATTACAGCTATCTAGAGAGCCACTGGCAATGTTGGTGTGTACTTTTCCAGCCTGGGATGTACGTGTGTTTGCATATATATTTTATAACTGTATCACAAAATTGTGTGTGTGTGTGGGTGTGTCTGTGTGTAGGGAAGGAGAGAGAGCCCTTGTGGCACAGTGGTTAAGTGCTGTGGGTGCTAACCAAAAGGTTGGCAATTTGAATCCAACAGCCACTCCTTGGAAATCCTATGGGGCAATTATACTCTGTTCTGTAGGGTTGCTATGGGTTGGAATCGACTCAACTGCAATGAGGTTTTGGTGTGTGTGTGTATATATATATATATATACACATATATATATACACACACACCAAATAGAATTATCATACCCAGTGTTGCATAGTGGTAAATAATTATTTTCTTTAATGTTATAATAGTATATTATTTTCATGAATACTTACAGATCTATCACATATTTAAGAGTTGCATTAGATTCCAGTTTAGGTACTACAATATATGTAATCTTGTTGAATTGGATGGTATGTAAAACATTTCTAATTTTCATAACGTCAGACAAACGTTCCAGTGTGTATGCCTTATACCTGTGAAATTACTTCTGTTTCTACATCCCAGGAGAAGAATTTCCAAAATAAATTGGTAAAGGGGATAAAGACTGAAAATTTTGGAAACTTAACTTTTAAAAGTTTGTCTTATTTACATATTGAGCAACAGCGTGTGAAATGTTCCTGTCCTAACATCTTCATCAATGCTATGTATTCAAATCTTGTTTGTCTTTCCAAGTCGATTAGAAAAACCTATACCTTATGGTAGTAATTCCTGAGCAAGACTGCATGTCTTTTTTTTCTTCATATTTTTTCATCATTTATTTTCTTCTGTCATTTGCCCCCTCACAGCCCTTACACATTCTTTCTTATGAAATTATAAAAGGTCTTTACAGAATAGGAATGCTAATGCTTTATCTATTATATATTTCACTGATGTTTTTCCTAACTTGTTTTCTGGGTCTTTATTCATTCTTTTCAACAGGAATCTTACATTTTTTTGTGGTCAAGTTTAGGCACTTTTCTATTTATGAATTTTTCTACTCAAATTTTCTGAGGAAATGTAGCTGCATTCCCTACTTTGTCTTTTTCCCTATTTTAAATTAAAAAAAAGAAGAAGGACAGGTTTATTTGGAATGCATGAGTATGGTGTGGTAGGGATCCAGCTTTGCATGGGGAGAACACTTTTAACCTTGTCAAGAAGGAAGTAGATTTTTGCCATGCTTTGGAGAATAGTGGAACAACAGCAACATAAATGCAGATAAAAGGATATCTGAGGTGCTTTGCAGGACTGTCAGTTGGCAAATATCACCTGACAGATTGAGGAAGGAGAGTCGTGGAAGGAAAATTGGAAAGAAAAACAAAGAACGAATTATGTAGACCTTGAATGCCAAACAAATGACTTTTGCCTTCCTGGAATATTACGTTGAAGTTGATGTTGTGAAACTATGAATTTTTGTTCTTTCAGTATATCATGTGATATACTAAAATCAATGTTTTAGGGTCGGCTAACATAAACAATTGAAATGTCAACTCAGACTCAAATGAATTAGATTTACATGACTTAGATGAGTCAGGTCAAATTTTGCAAATAATTTCAAGGATATAGGTTTTGGAGAGATCACAGAAAGCAAGTTGAAGTTCTGGACATTGAGGACGGCCCCCTCGTTCCTCCTTTCCTGCATCAAACACATGCTTTTTTGGCTCAGAGTAGATGAGGCCTCTAAATGAGACATATGGCTGTTACCACACGTTAGCCCTTTTGTGACTTATAGGACACACAATATCCCAACCACTTTTTATGCTTCTGGAGTTCTTTGGGAAGGAGGTAGCCCAATTTTAAAGCATTTAGCATGAAGGCAGGAGCCTTTTGAAATGTGTGAAACTCAAGAACCCTGATTTGGAGCCTCATTTTTGTGTAGATCGAACATTGTCTTAGGTGATGTCTCCTGGATGTGTGAATTTTCTAATAGGTTTGCCTTTATTTTTGTGAGATAAGCCTCCTCACTATGTTTCCCAGTTACTATGTTTTCTTGAGATTGTACTTATTGCAAGAATAAGCTATTTCCAGCCTTCATCCTGTCATAGTGGCCATTTTTTCCCTGGTGCTATTTATTGTTTCCAGATGTTACTGGCTCCCTGCTTTTCTAGTTTCTGAACAGTAAATAATGCCTTTGCGATAAGGAATAATGCATTACAGTGGCACTTTTCAAGGGACTAGAACTACTATAAGTTATTCTTACCCTGTATTCAAGGTTAGGGCCCAATCATTGCTTCCATGTGTAGCATGTGGAATGCCCTGGTGTGAGTAGTTTTACAGTATTCCTTGGCAGTTGTTTCTGCTTTTTAGCTGTTAGTACTGCTTTTGTTATAACGAAGAATACATTGTAGTGGTAACTTTCCTGAGATACAAATTCCTTTAGTTTTATGTATTTGGCCTGTCAGTATTACCTTTGCAGTAATGAAGATTGCATTGTAATGGTAATTTTCCTGAGATAAAAAAAAAAAAAATCCCTTGGCTTTATTTATTTGGGTAGTAAGTACTGCTTTTGCATTAAGAAAGAATGCATTGTACCATGTTTTGAAAAGTTTCATGAAAAACAATAAAAAGACTAAGGCAGTCATTGAGGTGCCCTCATGTTTCACCTCACATTTTGCAAATTTTCAAGAAATTAAAAAAAAAAAAAAAATTTTTTTTGATCCTTGACTCATATGGACAGGATTTATGATATCCAGGGTCCCATAAGACATATGGGATCCCAGATAATGGGTACCAAAATCCATAAATTATAACAAAAATTTTGAATCAGTCCTTTAATCAGTATGCTTTCCATTAGAGAAAATATATGGTATCAACAACAAATTAAAAGGAGAAAAAGAGTCTTGAAAGGGTTAGAGAGCATTTAGTCTGTGAAATATTTCCAGTTCATATCTAGTTTATGTAGCATTTTCCAGGAAACCATGCCACATAAATTTCTAGATTCTGGGTTTACTAACTATAATAATCCTTGACTAGGAACATCCTACTAAGAATATTCCATGGATAAAGACCCATTTTCTAACAAATACCATTCATCAATTTACCTAGAGTTCCATTTATCATGTTGACAGGAAATTAGACCAATTCTCTGCTTTCTTTCCTTTCCCCTAGAGCATCCTCTGGCTAAAGGTTATGAACAGATCAGAAGACAGCCACTTTAACTCATTCCACCCCAAGGATGATTAATCTGACTGCGGTAGAGAAGAGCTTGTACCTAGCAAGATGTGCTAGGATATTAAGATCGGCAAACATGGTAGGGTAGTGCAGAGGACAGAGGCAAAGCCTTGTGTTCTTCCATTAAAGAGGGTTTCTGAAACAAGCAAAAATCATTCTGAACCTACTTTCCCCTATAATAAAATTCAATCCTAAACCCCTTTAGAAAGGAGTTTATGTACTATCCCTAATCAATTGTCAAGAAAAGTGAGAATGCTAATATAATTACACTTACCATGCAACAGTGTGGATTAAAACAGAATACAAAAGAATTTTTAATTCTTAAAGTTAGATGAGAAATAATCTGAGAATCTAGACTGTAAAAACAAGTAATTGGGATTGGAGGAAGACTCATTAACAACCTGCGATACACAGATGATACAACCACGTTTGCTGAAAGTGAAGAGGAGTTGAAGCACTTACTGATGAAGATCCAAGACTACAGCCTTCAGTATGGATTACACCTCAACATAAAGAAAACAAAAATCCTCACAACTAGACCAATGAGCAACATCATGAGAAACAGAGAAAATACTGAAGTTGTCAAGGATTTAATTTTACTTGGATCCACAATCAACACCCATCAAAGCAGCAGTCGAGAAACCAAACAATGTATTGCATGGGGTAAATCTTCTATAAAAGACCTCTTTAAAGTGTTAAAGAGTAAAGGTGTCACTTTGAAGACTAATATTTTCGATAGCTTCATGTATGTGCAAAAGCTGGATAATAGATAAGGAAGACTTAAGAAGAGTGACTGCCTTTGAATTACTGTGTTGGTGAAGAATATTGAGTATACCATGGACTGCCAGAAGAACAAACACATCTGCCTTGGAACAAGTACAGCCAGAATGCTCCTTAGAAGCCAGGATGGCGAGACTTCGTGTTACATACTTTGGACGTGTTATAAGGACGGACCCAGTCCTTGGAGAAGGGCACAATGCTCGGCAAAGCAGAGGGTTAGTGAAAAACAGGTAGATGCTCAGTGAGTTGGATTGACACCGTGGATGCAATAATGCCCTCAAGCCAAAAGTACAGCACTGATTATGAGGATGGCACAAGGACCAGGAAGTATTTTGTTCTGTTGTACATAGCATCACTATGAGTCAGAACTGACTCCGGGACACCTAACAATAACAAAGTTAGCACTGCTAATTTTACGAACTTAGAGATTCTCTTCAATAAACTCCCTTGGCTCAGAGCTAATAAAAAAAAAAAAAAACTAATACCTGACATCAAATAAGATAATACTGGCTCCCCCTTTCCAAAACTTTTGTTTCTAAAGCTAAATATAGTATAAACGAGGTCTTGGGGAAAAAATATCACATCTCTAATCTAAGGGAAAAAGTCAGTTCTACCTGTTGCTAACAGCAGTCGGGCAGACTTTTAGGACATTTTTTCCAACTAGAGTTTGATCCCGACATTTTGGACTTTGGCTATTATTGCTGCAGGTGCCTTGATTTCTCCTCTGTATTATAATTACCACAAAGGAAATGGGAGGTGGTAAAGCACTATTCTGTCTGATTTTCTTCTTCAGAACTTATTTTTTTCCCTTTAAACCTTTGCTCCACATATTTTATTTGTGTTACAGCACAAGCTGTGGGACATAATAAGCAGCGTTTTAGCACCATTCTGTTCTTTACTCACGGTGTACAAATCACAGCAGAGTTGCTAACAGCTTGTGACTGACAATCTTCCTTGATAGACAATCTGTGATCCTTTCAGCCTTTTACTAATAAGCTCATTAGGCGAGAATGGCTGGAAATCCTTTCTAGGATACAGCAATGAACCATAGCAAATTCACTGCATGTCTGGCCACTCAAACTTTAGAGAATCAATCTTTCCTCAATCAAAACTTTGTCAAGTCCTGTTGAATGTCTGCTGAAGGTTACTGATTTTTTTTTTTTTTAATAAAAGCTTGTGAGGAAAATCAAGGAAATCAAGGAAGCTTCTAGTCTAATACAAGTCAAGGGAAAATTTTTCTAAATTAGGATTTTTTTTTAATTATACTGAATGAACACCTGAAAAAAATTGTTTATCTATGTGTTCAAAGTTGTCCTTACTTTCAAATTGGAAGTGAAAGGCAGTTTACTGCTCAGCCATTCAGTTACCAAGAGAGAAAAGAAACGGGGTTTAAAGGGGTAGATTAAGATTTTATCATGTTTTAGGCTCATTTGTATCTTGTCATGAATGGTCAGGGATTTTCAGAAAACAGTGGTACTTACAATGAGAACTCTTTATGCTTTATACATATTAGTTAATGATAAATTAATAATCATATTTTATACTACTTTCAAAAGTAAACATCAGATGATGACTGCCTTTAAAATTCTAATTCTTGTGAAATTGTGACAATGAAAACTTTACCTACTCATACATGAATTTAAAGCAATTATATTCTAGTTCTTTGTTTACTAAATCCTGGATTCAGATTCCTATTACGAGGTAAAAACCTAGTCCTAAATTTATTACTGCACTAAGTTAGTTGGGAAACCCTGGTTAAGCACTACTGCTGCTAACCAAAAAGTCTGCAGTTTGAATCCACCAGGCGCTTCTTGGAAAGTCTATGGTAGAGTTCTACACTGCCCTATAGGGTCGCTATGGGTCAGAATCAGCTCAATGGCAACAAGTTTGGTTTTTTTGGTAAGTTAGTTGAAATCTACGCCTGGCATAAATGATTAGCTATAGTACTTTATTAACGTGAGAGTCTAAAAATAGGACTGACTGAAGCTGCCAGAAAGAAAATATTTTTTCAAATATAATTTTATTTATTTATTTTGTTGTTGTTGACAATATGCACAGCAAAACATACACCAATTCGGCAGTTTCTACTCCACACGTACCATTTAGTGACACTGATTACATTCTTCAAGTTGTATAATCATTCTCACCCTCCTTTCTGAGTCCCTCCCTCATTAACACAAATTCACTGCCTCCTAAGGCTTTTATCTAATCTTTCAAGTTGATACTATTAATTTGATCCCATATAGATAGTTCTTAAAAAGGCATAGTGCTCAAGGCAGACATTTAAAAAAAAATTTTTTTTTTTTTTTAAGCTAAAATGTTGTTTGGTTTTAAGAAGATTTCAGGGGATATTTTTGGGTTAAGGTATAAAGGTTATCTCAGGGGAATAGTTTCAGGAGTTCATCAAACCTTCATGGCTCTAGAGGACTGGAGTCTATGAGAATTTGATATTCTGTTCTGCATATTCCCCTTTTGTTCAGGATTCTTCTATGGAATCTTTGATCAAAATGTTCATTAATGGTAGCCATGTTCCACCCAATTCTTTTGGCCTCATGGCAGAGGAGGCAGTTTTTCATGGAGGCAATTAACCACACATTCCCTATATTTCCCCTGTTTCCTCTCTTCCTCCAGGTGAATAGAGACTAATTGTTGTGCCTTGGATGGCTGCTTGCAAACTTTTTAGACCCCAGGCACTATGCATTGAACTAGGAGGTAGAACTGAAGCACTAAACATGTTATTAGGCCAATTAACTGGCATGTCCCATGAAACCACTACCCTAAATCTCCAGAAAAACCAAATCCTATGAAATTTTTGATTGTACATAATCAGCCTTAGCACCTATTGTTTCTTTCTTTTTTTGTCATTGTTGTAAATACATCACACAACTTTTGCCAATTCAGCTTTCTACAGGTGTACAACTTATTGATAGCAATTACAATAATTGGCTGTGCAACCCAACCCTGCAGTATTTCCATCACTGTTAACCCTCCCTTTCCCCCTTCCTCCTACCCCTCATAACCACTAATAAACTTTGTTCTCTATACATTTGTCTTTTCTTGTCTTTTTATGTTTGTGAGGTCATACAATATTTGTCCTTTTATGATTGACTTATTTTACTCTAAAGGTTTTTTCTTTCTCTCTCTCTCATTGATAAAATTACTACAGAAGGTAAATATTTGGGAAAATACATATCAAAGAACTAGAGTAATTACAGTGAAAGAAGTTTAATCTTAGAGAAAAACTGAAGAAAGAACTAGTAATTGACTGATTAGAACTTGAAATTAGCCCTATATGTCTTTTTGTGTTTACATTATATTTGATTGAAATATAAAACTGATGTTTACCTTACATGATGATCGACGGCAATACAACTTAATTGGTTTTGGTAATTAACACATTGCAGTGGTAACTGTTTACATATAACCAGAGCAGATAAAGGTAAAAAGAAGACATGATATCATTACATATTCAAAGCATTGAAAAAGAAACAAAATGAAAAAACCTAACATGTCCATTTGAAGTAAAAATGGTAAATTCAAATATATTATTGTACTAGGGCAACAAGAAGTGTGAATTTTTTACTTTTTAAATAGTTGAGTAATTAGAAACATTTTAGAAATGAAAACCCATCCATTATTAAGACCAGAGGTGATCAGTTTTTTATTTTATATGGTTTTCAAAAGCAAACACCAGGTGATGACTGTTGCCCAATTAGGGTCCATACCCTGGAGCAGTCAATCCAATGAAAGGTACTGCAAATAGAAGGAATGAGAAAGTTTACTTAGGAGGTTTCCTCAACTGGAGATCCGACAGCAACACAGACTGTCTCTATGGAGTCCCAAGAGGCAATTTTTACTTTAGAGCTTATATATGATTTTTACAATGATTAAAAGTGTCTTTGTAGGCTGCAAATGGCATGACCAGAGGAGTTATTCATTATAAGGTAATGACAAGAGACTCTTCGTCAGACTAAAGAGATATGTGCTGGACATCTCCTTATCAGGCTAAAGATATACAAGTCAGACATCTGGGCTCTAATTTCCCTGTGGGAGGTTGTAAGTCACAGGTGGTGGGACAGAACAAAACAAAGTTATTTGCATCAGATCAAAACAAAGAACAAAGTTGTTAACATCAGATCAAAACAAAGAACAAAGTTATTTGCATCAGATCAAAACAAAGTCATTAAAAGAGGTATGTAGAAAGGAGAAGGCAGTCAGAGGAAGGGGAAATATTTATAGGTTCATCATGGCCTTAGTTACATCAAGCTCTCAGTTGCCCGTTCTGAAAAGGAAAAAACATGTTGAGGAGTATTACAGTCACACGACCGCCTTTAAAATTTTAATTCTTGTCAATCACATTAAATGGATGTATTGCCCAATGGAAGTGAGTCAGGAATGGGACTTGTCACTTTGTCACATATTGCCTAACCACAGAAGCACATTATTAAGGTGGACTGTGACTTTATAAGACCTGTGTTCTACAACAACTATGTGCTCCAATCAGTCTTGGGCATGATATTGCTTGGTTTCGCCAAGTTTCTCTCAGCAAATAACTAGGCAGACAGTAATAATTTGTAACCCTACCAAACTCCAATACATTATTGGGCCAAATCACTAAAACGAATATTCATTTCTTCTCATTTTCATCTTTCTCTGGGGTCCATACAAGAGCAGTTAATTACTAAGTCGCTATTATTTACAATGATGCAGAGACTTTTTATGACATAATAAATATAGTCTAAAATTCCATTTAGAAAACATATTACTTCAAAGAACATAAATGTTGTTTTATTTTCTTTTTATCATTTCATTATAACTCTAATTAAGTAAACACTACCTAAAATTGAAATAATTGGTTGTATGAAGGGCAAACATGGTAGATATAAAACCCTTGGAGTTCACATAAAACTAATCTTATGAAAATTGATTAAAGCTGACAAATTACTACCAGAAGAAATAAACTTAATTTGCTCCAAATTGGGAATCAAGATGAAAGGAAAAATATCAACAAAATTATAATTTTTATGGCCTATGGCCTTTTTTTTTTTTAATGGCCTTATACAATGTGTCCAAGCCTATTGCTAGATATGAATTTAACACTTTATGTCCCATAAAAATAACATGCCTTTACTTTTAGACTCCGTAACCATCACATTTCTTCTGGTATCAACAATAAGACATACAAGAGCTGAAGAAAATGCAAAGCAGAGATAATTCAGTGGGCATCTTGCCATGCACATACTAACTTCATACAATTACAAAAAAAAAATTGATTTTTTTTTTTCTTTAATGAGGATAGCATTCTTTCCTAAACCGTGGGAGAAAAAAGTCAAGAGTTCCTATAGTAGAAAGGGAGAATATATTTGAAAAGCACTGCGGAGTTGCTTCCTGGCTAGGCCAATGGATTACAGACAAGAAAAATGTCTGTGTTGTTAGTAGAACTTAAGCAGAAGTAATGAAACTTGGACTCATCACAGAAACAATCAATCAAGCCAAAAAATAGGTGAGACAAATAGAAACCAAATACAAACATGACAGATTTAAACCCAGTGATATCAAAAGTCACATTAAATGCAAACATTTTAAATACACTAAAAAGCAAAGCTTATCACATCAGATAAAAAGGCAACACTTAACTATATGCTCCATGAGAAACACAGCTCAAATCTAAAGACCCCCCTGCTGTGCCAATGCCATCGAATTGATTCCCACTCATAGCAACCATGTAGGACAGGGTAGAACTGCCCCCATACGGTTTCCAACTAGTGGCTGATGAATTCAAAATGCCAACTTTTTGGTTATCAGCTGAGCACTTAACCACTGTACCACCAGGGCTCCAAATCAAGGGCAGGCAAAGTTTTTCTATAAAGGATCGGGTAATAAATATTTTAGGTTTCGTAGGCCAAATATAATGTCTGTCATATACACGTATATGTGTATATATATATATATATATATTTTTTTTTCTATTTAATGAAGAACAAAGCCAGTGTCTGGAGCCCATTTAGACTCATGGCCACCCCATATGTGTTAGAGTAGAACTATGCTCCATAGGATTTTCAGTGGCTGATTTTTCAGAAGTAGATGAACAAGCCTTTCTTCCCAGGTACCTCTCAGTGGGTTTGAACCACTAATCTTTTGTCTAGTAGCCAAGCATTTAGCCATTTGCACCATCCAGGGACCTCTTTTCTATAATCCTTTAAAAATACAAAGAAACCCTGGTGGCGTAGTGATTAAGCGGCTGTTAACCAAAAGGTCGGCAGTTCAAATCTACCAGCCGCTCCTTGGAGACTCCATGGGACAGTTCTACTCTGCCCTATAGGGTTGCTATGACTTGGAATCAACTCGATGGCGGCAAAACCAAAAAAACCAAACCAAACCCACTGCCATTGAGTAGATTCCGACTCATAGTTTTTTTTTTTTTTTTCCAAAGGCAGCAGATTTTAGTTAAAAATACAAGCACTCTTCTTAGCTTACAGACCATGGATTGGATTTGGCCCAGGGGCTCTGGTGTACTCTCTCATATGTTAAGTAAGGAAACCTTGTTGGTGTAGCGGTTAAGTGCTATGGCTGCTAACCAAAAAAAGGTTGGCAGTTAGAATCCACCAGGTGCTTATTGGAAACTCTAGGGGGAAGTTCTACTCTATCCTATAGGGTCACTATGAGTTGGAACCGACTCGACAGCAACGAGTTTGTTTTTTTGTTAAGTACAGGACATAGTAATGGATGGCACAGGACCAGGCAGTATTTCGTTCTGTTGTACAAGGGGTCACCGTAAGTTGGAATTGACTTGATGGCACCTAATAACAACATCCTAAGTGAAAGAAGCCAGATTTGAAACAAATAAACAAAAACAGAGTTCAGAGAAATATATAAAATGTGCTACCTTTTGTTGAAGAAAAAAGGGATAAGATGTACATATGTGCTAATTTGTGCAAAAGGAAACACAGAAAGAAAAATCAGAAACAAATGGAATTAGTTGTCTATAGGCAGTTTGTGGGAATGGGTGGAAATGAATGGGGAAGGAGCGTATAACTTTTTGTATAATTCTGAATTTTGGAATCATGTTAATATTTCATACACTCCAAGAAATTAACAAGAAAACATTGGTGGCAGAGAAAAAGTGGAATACAAACACAATCCTCCTGTATTTCAAATGAATAACATAATTACTCTGAGTGGGAGAAAGAACAAAGCCATGTTTTGAAAACAGTATGTTGGCTATACACCCTCAGGCTAAAGATAATAAACGATAAACAAATAGGTAATTTTTATGTAAATTTGAAATCATTTCTAAAAAGTAAAACAAAAAATTTATCTATCAAGCATTTAAAAAAAATGTTTTTTAAAGAACTGTCACCAGTTCTATCTCAAAAATAAGTAGGTTAAGATCGATCTCACAGGGAGGTAATTAGAGGATTACATTATTTGTACCTCCAAACAATATCCTGGTTTGTGGTACAAAGACTTCTCGATTTTCTGATGGTGTGAGAAAGGGATAGTAATTTATATAACAGGAAATGTTCATTTTAGTTAATCATTTCCTTTATTTTCTTCCTGCTAAACAAATTTTCTGTCAGATATTTTGGAGCCAAGCCAGAGCTCAGGGTGGTTATTGTAGCATAAAATCTAAAATTAAAACACAGTTATTATGTGCTGCTTTGACATCTGAAATCAGGAAGGCCTTGAATGGCTTAACAAGAATTTCTCGTTCTTAATCTGTTCCCAAGGTAAAGGTCTTCTACCCTAGTACCCTCCTTATGACTAGGTACACTCCCCACTTTTTTCTGAGTAGCAGGTTTCTATTTCCTAGCAGCAGGAGGTATGCCCCCTCTTGGTGCTACAAAGCCTGCCTCCCTAGGCCCCGTCTTGCTCATTCTGTTCCGGAGTGCAGCACGCAGGTGGCTCTGCAAGGTATGTGAGTGTATATGGCTAATAAACTGCTGTGGATCTCATCTGTCAAGTGTCTGGTGTCACACGTCCACCCATCCCCCAAACAGGGCAGGAATCCCCCCTCCAAATGGGATGATTAGGAGATCACCGAAATGGTCACCAATGGCAGATTTGGATTCAATCAAGTGTGGAAGCAAAACCTGCTTGCTCTACTAATTAGAATTTGAACCCTAGATAATTTACATAATCCATAATATCCTCAATTTCTCTTCTATAAATTAATATGAGCAATCTTCTAGGTAGACAGCTGTAAACACTAAAAAAAAAACACTAAGTTCAATAATTAATTTCAAGAACCAAGAATACATCTAGGTGCATGACAGACCTTAAGGAAACGAAAAGTATTTTAATTGCATTTGTAAGCAGGTGAACAGATTGCCTAACTCCCTTTTGTAGCTCCTAGTCTATTTCAGTAAAAACTGTGGGCAGAAAATGGAAGGACTCAGGGATTCTTCGGAATGCGTTCTAAGGTTCAGAAGAAGAAGTGAAGAAAATATCTCTCATTCTTTATATAAGTCTCCTCTTGGATCTGCCACAAGAAAGAAAAAAAAAAAATTTGGAATAAAAAGGTTCTGGGCAGTAATGGAAAGTAGAGTGTGAGAAGAGAAAGTGTCTTTAAATGAAAAATTTGTTCTGCAAGTTGCAAAGAAAGCTATGTCACAGGATGAAGTAATGAAAATTTCTTTAAGCCAACAAATGACAAATTGCCATAAGAACTTTTTAGCTGCAACACTAGGTTTAATCGTGTTGGGAACTAAAAGAATCCCAAATGCACAAACTTTTCCTTAACTAAAATGAAATTACACCATCAAATGTGAACACTCTGTACACAAGAAAGCACAAACTGGAATATTTATGAGACTCCATTTGTTAATGACACCTACGATGTGATTGTTACAAAAAAGACTCAATATGGGACTAAAAAAGAGGTCAAGTAGACATTTTACTCTGACGGGACCTTGAGGAAGTTTTCAGCCATCTGTGTGGTCTTTATAGCCCAAGGGAAAAGGAAATGCCATTTTGGGCTAAGTGGGAATGTTATAGTCCAGGATCTGTCATTGGAGAGCTTGCACTGGGCAAGTCACATTCTTTTCTAACACACTGTTTTCACCTGTGAAGAGCAAGTGGGTAACTAGAAATAAATAACTCTTGTGAATTAGGCAACGTAATTCACACAAATAAATCAAATTGAATTTAAAAGCATTTAAAATAAACTTATCACAGGAAGTAGACAATGGAATGAATGCCATTTCTCAACATTATCATCCTCGGCAACACATTTATTTTTGCAGCTGTTCAGGAAGGGGGCTCAGCTGTGTTTTCAAAAAATTTTTTATACAGACATTTATTCATTCAATAATCTTCCATTGCACACTTACTGGCACCTACCATAGTTGAGGAGGGCATTTGTCGTCGTTGTTGTTAGGTGCTGCTGAGTAAATCCTGATTCATAGCAACCCTATGTAACACAGAACAAAACACTGCCCAGTCCTGTGACACCCTCACAATTGTTGCTATTGTTGCAGCCACTGTGTCAGTCCATCTTGATTTGGTGTTAGACTTCTGTTACTATTTTTTTTTTAATCACTCACTAAGGAACCTCCTTAGACATTTTCTTCCTAACTCTGTCTTAGTTATCTAGTTCTGCTATAACAGAAATATCACAAGTGGATGGGTTTAACAAACAGAAATTTATTCTCTCACAGCCTAGGAGGCTAGAAGTCCTAATTCAGGGCATCAATGCCAGGCCAAGGTTGGACCTCCCCTCTCTGTTGGTTCTGTGGGAAGGTCCTTGTCATCAATCTTCCCTTGGGTTTAGGAATTTCTCAGCTCAGGGATCCCATGTCCAAAGGACACACTCTGCTCCTGGCTCTTCTTTCTTGGTGGTATGAGGTCCCTTTCCTCTCTACTCGTTCCTCTCTTTTATATCTCAAAACAGATCAACTCAAGATACAAGCTAATCTGTAGATTGTGCCCTGCCTCATTAACATAACTCCCTCTACTCCTACCTCATTAACACCATAGACTTTAGGATTTACAACATGTAGGATAATTACACCAGATCACAAAATGGAGGACAACCACATAATACTGGGAATCATGACCTAGCCAAGTTGACACACATTTTGGGGGGACACAATTCAATCCATTACATTTTCCAGTGCCCTTCACTCCATGAAATTGTAATACCATGGATATACTGTATATCTGTTTAGTCACTGTGATATTTTAGAGGGCCACGAACCATTGTAAGAGCTAAGGTTTGGTTTTTTGTTTGTTTTTTAATACCACAAGAACCAATTTTTACCTGCTTGGGGATGATATAGGAGCCTTGGTGGCACAGTGATTAAAGTGTTCATCGCCAACCAAAAGGTCAGCATCTGAACCCACCAACAGCTCTGCAGGAAAAAGATGTGGAAGTCTGCTTCTATAAAGATTTACAGCCTTGGAAATCCTATGGGGCAGCTCCACTCTGTTCTATAGGGTTGCTATGAATCAGAATCAGCTTGAGGGCAATGGATTTGTTTTGGTTTGAGGGGACATTATAACTCTCACTGAGAAAGTATGTGCTAGAGTTACAAACATTAATAAGGGCAGATTCCTTCCCACACAAATATTTCTGCCTATAGTTTGACAACAATTACAACTCAACATGATATATCCTATGTATGTTAGGGCCCTTGGGAAGTACCAGTTGATTCTGGAAAGATGACCATTTGTACAGATCCTAGTTCGAATAAAACTATATCTCTCAATAGCTGTGGAAACAGGGGCAAATTACTTAACCCTTTGTATCTTGATTTCTCATTTATAAAATGGGACTCCTACTTCACAGGATTTGGGGGATAATTAAAATACATGAAAAATGTATGTGGAATACATTTAGTTTATTTTCTCCCACGGAAGGGGATCCTATTCCTCCATGAATCACCATGAAGCCTCTCAAGGCATAAAATTCAGTCTTATGATACCATAAGTTTCCATAATGTGGCCCTTACACACAGCCTGTCCAAGTTACAAAATGTGCAAGCTCTACAATTCTCTGATCCAGTGTCTGCTGCTCTTTCAAGAATCTGGGTCTCTGCTTCCCCTGACAAAATGAAGTACTCTGATGTGTTATACCACTTTCAAGAATACCAGAGTAACAAGAAAAGGACCTGTCTAATCCTCTTGTATTACTTCGTAGTATGCACGCAGTTAAACTAGTTCCCAAAACCGTGAAATAAGTTACACGCATAGTAAAAACTCAAAAAAAGAGCTTTGCCAGTATGAGTTTTATCTTCAAAGTAACAGCTGAGGGACTGGTGTGTGCTCTGTAGTTGTAGTAATATAAACACCCCAAGCTCCTGCAGGGGCCCTGTGGTAACTCCCAAAGTCTCTTCAAAAAGAGTACACAGCCTACCCCTGGCACTGAGGTTGGTAAAGAAATAGGGAATATTTTCCTCTCGTCTCTCATTTTCCTGCTACCCTCCTGACTCTCCAAAGACTAGATTAGATTAGATAATGGATAAAACTATTTTTACTTGCAGTTTTTAAATTCCCTTTTTGCACTTCTTATACCAACTTTCTACATTCTTAGCGATTCTTCCAATTTAGAAAAAGCATAAAACACTATCCATGTTAAAACATGATTTTTAGTAAGTATTTTAATAGAGATTCAAGGCCACCAAGCAGTACGCTGGAAAAAAGGCCTGGTAATCTACTTCCTAAAAATCAGACTCAGAAAACTAAACAGCACAGTTTCTACTCCAACATGTACAGGGTCAAGATGAGCTGGAATTGACTCAACAGCAGCTAGTTTACTGGTTTATTTTCTCGCCTACTATGTATTGTCTGATACAGACTCTAACTAGTTTTTCAGCAATATTTGCCTTCAACGGCCCGTTCCTGGGCCACAAAGCTGGCAAACCTCTTGCATGAACTGAGGCCTAGGCAATGCAAAGGGCGGAGGTGATGGGCGCCACCTACAGGCCAACTCTAAAACTCTTACGTAACTCTTCCATGCTTTTTATTTTTCCTCAGGAAACTCTGGTGGCGTAGTGGTTAAGTGCTAGGGCTGCTAACCAAAGGGTCGTTAGTTCAAATCTGCCAGGTGGTCCTTGGAAACTCTATGGGGCAGTTCTACTCTGTCCTATAGAGTCGCTATGAGTCGGAATCGACCCGATGGCACTGGGTTTGGGTTTTTTTTTTTTTGGTATCCTTTTCCTCCAACTTCAATTGTCACCAGAGGCAAAGCATCGGGGAAAGGACTGGAAGGCCCCAGGAGTGAGGAGAACCATTTGATGAAAAGAATCTGAGTTCCAGAATGGCCTGGTGGAATAGAAAGCCCTCCTGCCAACCTATGCTCCGCTAAGATGTGGGTAAGAAAACTTTCCTTATGTTGAGCCGCTGAACTCTGGAAGTCATTTGTTACAGCAGTTAGTCTATTCTACAAATATGTCTTTTGCCAGTCGCAGTATAAAAGCAAATAGGGGCTGTTATTGCCTTAACTAATGTGCTTATGACATGCAGTCCCATAAACTAGAAGCTCATGTGTCAACTTGCACTTTTAATGATACCACGGGCAACAAGCCGCTATAATCAAATTTGAGCTATTACATTTCTGACTCCATTTACATAATAGGAACCACATGGGGTGGAGAGGTTATATCTGGAGCAGGAGAGGATGATTAAATTTTTTAAACAAATTGCATATAGACGGTATAATCAGGATTGGATTGACTCACGGAATAAGAAGGTCTTTTCTGCTAGATTGTGTCCTCAGAGAGCTGTAGGAACCAGAAGTTCACTTCCTGTGGTACTTTCCATCTTCCGATGCCAGGGTTTTCTTTTTACTTCCTAAATGACTCGTGCGATTCTGTAATATATTATTATTTCTCATTTAAAGTGCATTCTTATTTTAGAAAATCTATTATGCATAATTTGTAGTACACTCTGAAGAGCAATCGAAGAAATAAATGATTTTAAATAAATATATAATTACAAAGACATCTCATTTTAAAAGCTAACAGGTGTTTGCTTGTTTTGTAAATAGGTACTGAGTATTTCCTAAAGGCATTCTGCCCCTTCCAGGTTGCATATTCACACATGCGCACACATACATACCAAACCCAAACCCAACCTGTTGCCTTCGAGTCAATTCCAACCCATAATAACCCTATAGGACAGAATAGAACTGCCCCATAGGGTTTCCAAGGCTGTAATCTTTACAGAAGCAGATTGCCACATCTTTCTCCCGCAGAGCAGAGGAGCTGGTGGGTTCGAACTGCCGACCTTTTGGTTAGTAGCTGAGCCATCCAAGCTCCTTTATACATACACAACCAGGAATAAAACAAACAGAAACAAATAGGCATTCTGTCCCCCAAGTTACTGACCTAGGTAGGTGTCTCTCTGAGAGGCATTTCTCTGTTCTATCCTTATGAAAATCATAAGCACTGACAGTAAAAGATGTAGAGGTAGCACCTTAGGATTCAGTGGGACTTGTTAAGGGCATTCCTTTTCCTCACAAAGACCCTCTATATCTCCTTTAAGAGAAAAGAAGGATTTAATTTTGTAGGGTAAATCTTTGGTTTGTCCTTTAACTTGAATTTCCAATTTTTTATCATCCAGGAGACCTTTTGTTATTAAACCTCCATCCTTGTTTTGTGGATTTTTAATATCTGTCCAAATGTAATTACCACCAGCAGTGGCCATGTTGGGAGGGGGGCAGGGACCTGTGGGAACGTCAACGTGGCCTCCTTGGCTCAGGCTTGAGGTTGGGGTGCTGGGAACATTTCTAGCACTTTCAAAACCAGAAGGTTTTATAGTTCTGCTAGTACTCAGGACATAGAAGACCATAAGTGAATGTCACTGCAACCCTAAAAACGGGATGAGATAGTTATTTCAGACTCCATCAAAGATTAGGAAGCCCCAGGTATAAACTGGAATTAATAAGTAAGTTGAGAAAATTTGCAAGATTCAGGGACAACACACAAAAATCAAACAAACCATAGGAAATTGGAATTAAAAATAATATCATTTGTAATATCATGATCAAGCTTGAAACACTTAGGGATAAATTTGGCAAAATATCGAAAAATTTCCCACTGAAAACTAAAAAAAAGTTTGCATTGCTGACAGAAATTAAACTAATGGAGAGATATAGATACCATGTTCATGAATTATAAGACTCCACATTGTGAAAAAGCAATTTCTCCAAATAGACCTATAAACAAAAACCCCAAATATATATTCAAATAAATTGCAGTGATGACTCAAAAATTTATGTGGATATGCAAAGGAACTACAATTGTCAAAACACTTTTAGAAAGGAAGAAGAAATATACCGTTTGATTACAAGACTTATTATAAAGTCGCCATTATCGAGATGGTGACTTAAAGTAGTAATAGACATACAGATAAATGGGAAAAATTGAGCTTAGATGCAGACTTATACATATATGGTCAATTGGATTTTGAAAAAGTTGCAAAGACATCAATGGAGAAAGGATAGTGTTTCAATCAAATGGTGCTGGAACAATTGTTATCCATATGCCAAGAAAAAGAATGAACTTTTACCTCTGAATTTCTACAATACTTAAATGGATTACAGTTCTAAATGTGAGAAATAGCCCTGTAAAACTTGGAGAATAAGATACAGGAAAACATCTTGGGGAAAGTAGTAGACAAAATCTAAAATGGTTCCGTAAGATTTCCACCCCCTGCTATACACACAGCTTCTCCCAATTATTTAGTCAAACACTAACCTAGGTGCTACTGGGAAGGGATCATGCAGATGTAATGAAGGCCCCAACCCTGCTGAACCCTTAAAAGGGACTCAGTTCTTCCAGGAGAAATAGACTGGAAGTAGGAGAGGAATTTGATTTGAGGGAGAGCCTGCAGTGCTTACCCTGTAGACAGAGGGGTTCAGTGGCCAGGAATGTGGACAGACTCTAGAACTGAGAGCAGCACCCAGTTGACAGCCAGTAAAGATATGGGGTTCCCCGTCCACCACCACAGGGAAGTAAAATCTGCCAAAATCATGGGAGTTTAGATGAGAACAATGAGCTCTAGATGGGAATGCAACCCAGTCAACATCTAGATTTTTGTCTCCTAAACCCTGAGCTGAGAACCAGGACACAATGTGCCTGGGCTTTTTTTTTTTTTTTTATGTTTTAGGTGAAAGTTTACAGCTCAAGTTAGTTTCTCACGCAAAAATTTATACACACGTTGTTATGTGACCCTAGTTGCTCTTCTTATAATGTGATCGTACATTCCTCCTTTCCACCCTGGATTTCCCATGTTCATTCAACCAGCTCATGTACTTATCTGCCTTCTCACTTCACCCCGCAGAGGAGCTGCCCATTTAGTCTCATGTGTCTACTTGAACTAAGAAGCACACTCTTCACGAGTATCATTTTATGTCTTATAGTCCAGTCTAATCTTTGTCTGAAGAGTGAAAAAAAAAAAAGAAGAGTAGGCTTTGGGAATGATTTTAGTTCTGGGTTAACAGAGAGTCCAGGGTCCATGTGTTCTGGGGTTCCTCCAGCCTCGGTCAGACCATCAAGTCCAGTCTTTTTACTAGAATTTGAGGTCTGCATCCCACTTTTCTCCTGCTCCATCAGGGATGCTCTGTTTTACTCCCCGTCAGGGCAGTCATTGGTGGTAGCCAGCCACCATCTAGTTCTTCTGGTCTCAGGCTGATAGAGTCTCTGGTTTAATGTGGCCCTTTCTTTCTCTTGGGCTAATATTTTCCTTGTGTCTTTGGTGTTCTTCATTCTCCTTTGCTCCAGGTGGGTTGTGACTAATTGATGCATCTTAGACGGCCACTTGCAAGCTTTTAAGACCCCAGACGCCAGTCACTGAAGTGGGATGCAGAACATTTTCTTAATAAACTTTGCTATGCCAATTGACCTAGATGTCCCCTGAAACCATGGTCTCCAGACCCCCACGCCTGCTACTCTGTGCCTCAAAGTATTTGGTTGTGTTCAGGAAACTTATCTTTTAGTTTAGTCCAGTTGTGCTGACTTGCCCTGTATTGTATATTGTCCTTTCCTTCACCTAAGATAATTCTTTTAAACTATCTAGTTAGTGAGTTTCCCTCTTTCTCTCTCCCCCTTCTCGTAACCATCAAAGAATATTTTCTTCTATGTTTAAACCTTTTCTTGAGTTCTTATAATATTGGTCTCATACAATATTTGCCCTTTTGAGACTGACTAATTTCACTCAGCATAATGCCTTCCAGATTCATCCATGTTGTGAGACGTTTCGAGGATTCATCTTTGTTCTTTGTCTTTGGGTAGTATTCCATTGTGGGTGTATACCATAATGTATTTATCCATTCACCCATTGATGGGCACCTAGGTTGTTTCCATCTTTTTGCTGTTGTGAACAGTGATGCAGTGAACATGGGTGTGCATATATCTATTTGTGTGAGGGCTCTTATTTTTCTAGGATATATTCCGAGGGGGATTGCTGCATCTTATGGTGCTTCTATTTGTAGCTTTTTAAGGAAGCACCAAATCAATTTCCATTTTACATTCCACCAGCAGCGTTTAAGTGTAGGAGTCTCTCCACAACCTCTCCAACATTTATTATTTTGTAATTATTGGATTAATACTAGCCTTGTTGGGGTGAGACGGTATCTCATTATTGTTTTGATTTGCATTTCTGTAATGGCTAGGATCATGAGCATTTCCTCATGTATCAGCCACCTGAATGTCTTCTTTGATGAAGTGTGTGTTCATATCCTTTGTCCACTTTTTTAATGGGTTATTTGTCTTTTTGTGGTTGAAGTTTTGCAGTATCTTGTAGATTTTAGAGATTAGACCCTAATCAGATACGTTGTAGCCAAACATTTTTTCCCAGTCTGTAGGTTGCCTTTTTACTCTTTTGGCGAAGTCTTTTGATGAACAGTAGTGTTTGATTTTTAGGAGTTCCCAGTTATCTAGTTTCTCTTCTGGTGTTTGTACATTGTTAGTAATGTTTTGCATTCTGTTTATGCCATGTATTAGAGCTCCTAGCATTTATCCCTATTTTTTCTTCCATGATCTTGATCATTTTTTATTTTATATTTAGGTCTTTGATCCATTTTGATTTAGTTTTTGCTCATGGTGTGAGGTAGGGGCCTTGTTTCTTTTTTTTTTTTTTTTTCCAGACGGGTATCCAATTATGCCAGCACCATTTGTTAAAGAGACTGTATTTTCCCCATTTAACAGACTTTGGGCCTTTGTCAAATATTAGCTGTTCATAGGTAGAACTAACAGAAGATTTCAGCAAAGTATCAGGATAAAAGATAAACATACAAAAATCAGTTGGATTTCTCTATACCAACAAAAAGAACTTCGAAGAGGAAATCACCAAACTAATTACCATTTACAATAACCCCCAAGAAGGTGAAATACATCTGGATTCTCAATTCTGTTCCATTGGTCAATGTATCTGTTGTTGTACTAGTACCAGGCTATTTTGATTACCTTGGGAATATAATAGGTTCTAAATCAGATAGCATAAGGCCTCCCACTTTGTTCTTCCTTTACCATATGAAGTTGGTGATTTGTATCTCCATCTCATTAAAAAATGTCATTGAAATTTGGATCAGAATTGCATTGTATTTGTAGATTGCTTTGGGTAGAATTGACATTTTCACAACACTGAGTCTTCCTATGCATGAGCAAGGTATGTTTTTCTACTTATGTAGGTCTCTTTTGGTTTCTTGCAGTAGCATCTTGTAGTTTTCTTTATATAAGTCTTTTACATCTCTGTTTAGATTAATTCCTAAGTATTTCATGTTCTTGGGGGTTATTGTAAATGATAATTGATTTGGTGATTTCCTCTTCGAAGTGCTTTTTGTTAGTGTAGAGGAATCCAACTGATTTTTGTATGTTTATCTTTTATCCTGATACTTTGCTGAAATCTTCTATTAGTTCCAGTAGTTTTCTTGTGGATTCTTTGTGATTTTCTGTGTATACGATCATATCATCTGCAAATATAGATACTTTTATTTCTTCCTTACCAATTTGGATGTCTTTTATTTCTTTTTCTAGCCTAATTGCTCTGGCTAGGACCTCCAGCACAGTATTGAATAAGAGTGGTGATAAAGGGTATCCTCATCTGGTTCCCATTCTCAAGGGGAATGCTTTCAGACTCTCTCCACTTAGGATGATGTTGTCTGTTGGCTTTGTGTAAATGCCCTTTATTATGTTGAGGAATTTCCCTTCTATTTTCCTGGGAGTTTTTATCATGAATGGGTGTTGGACTTTGTCAAATGCCTTTTCTGCCTCAGTTGATAAGATCATGGGGTTCTTTTGTTTTACTTATATAATGGATTTCATTGATTATTTTTCTAATGTTGAACCATCCCTGCATACCTGATATGCATCCAACTTGGTCATGGTGAATTATTTTTCTGATGTGCTGTTGAATTCTATTGGCGAAAATTTTGCTGAGGATTTTTGTGTCTATGTTCATGAGGAATATTTGTATTAATAGGTAGAGTAGTGTCGAATGTCATGAACCTGCCTCTCCACCGTATACCTGAAACAGTTGAAGTTAAACTTCAGGTATATACCCTGTTGTACTGTGCTAATGAGGGCCTATGCTGTTGAAATGGGCCCACGCAGGTCTGTGCAGGGTTGAAAGGCATTCAAAGTCCATAGACCCCTTATACCTGAGCCTAGGCCAAGTTGCTGTGCCTGCCCTGAGTTCCTGGCTTAGGGCAGCTGGCATATTATTTTTTCCTGTTTTTTAATTTGTTCCATCTCCAAACTGGGCGAGTGGCTTAAAGGGCACGGCAACCGCTGAAGCCAGACTGGGACCCAGAGCCGAGCAGGGAGGGGGACAGGTAAATAGGAGAGAGGTACTTCTCAAAGGGGGGAAACTTTTTTTTTTTTTTTTGATCCACATAGTAGGTTAGATGATTATACTTACCTTTCACTGATTCAGCATCACTTCTTCCTGGTTCTGGAGACTTGGGCAGACTCTCCACAGCTCAGTCGCTCAGTCTCTCCCGATGTGGGAAACGCGTCCTGAGCACTGGTGCTTGCCTCAGCCCAAGCGCACCAGCCAATCCAGCCTGCAGGCTGATGGCTGGGTCAGGTCTGGCAAATCCTCACGGCTTCTGAACTGTCTGTGCTTCCCCGTGTGTTTCGGTCTGACTCGTTAACTTTTTCTTTGACAGTCAAGGCTCCTAGATTGTCGTATATAATCGATTCACTTTTTGTCTCGGGTCTTTGTTGTAAGAGAGGCCACAGGAAATGTCTAACTACTCTGCTATCTTGGCCCCACCTCCGTGCCTGTACTTCTGACTTACCAACTAAAACACATATGTAGTTGTAAGCCACTAACTACACATCCTCTATAATAAACCCATTGCTTTCAAGTCGATTCTGACTCATAGCGACCCTGCAGGACACAGTAGAACTGTCCCATAAGATTTCCAAGGATTGGCCGGTAGATTTGAACTGCAAACCTTTTGGTTAGCTGCCAAGCTCTTAACTGCTGCACCACCAGGCCTCCAATTTTAGTATTAAAGGCTAATACTAAAAACAAAATAACACAAGATAAAAATACTCACTACTATCTTTAAATTTAGTGCTACAGCTACTAACCAAGAGGTCGGCAGTTCAAATCCGCCAGGCGCTCCATGGAAACTCTGTGGGGCAGTTGTACTCTGTCCTATAGGGTCGCTATGAGTAGGAATCAACTCGACGGCACTGGGTTCTGGGTTATCTTTAAACTTTACGTAAGTATATTCCAAGTTGGTCTTCCAAGACACAGGAGACTGAGAAAAAATGAGTTTGAATGATTGTTTTATGCTTCATGAAAATCCCATAGTCTTTCTAAGGTACCCAAAGAGTCCTGCAGTGAGGTGCTTCTGATGTACAGGTCAAGCATTTGTCTAGTATCCTTTTTGTGTGTCATCTCTTGTCCATGCCATATGAACCAAAAATGAAGTTTAGAACTTTTTTGATTCCTCAAAATAAGTAAGTATAGACATTGACGGAGCCCTGGTGGCATAGTGGTTTAAAGCTCAGCTGCTAACCAAAAGGTTAGCAGTTCAAATCCACCAGCTGCTCCTTGGAAACACTATGGGGCAGTTCTACTTTGTCCTATAGGGTAACTATGAATTGGAATTGACTCGATGGCAATGGGTTTGGTTCTTCGTTTATAGACATTAATAACATATACATCATGTTCACCAAAAACATTTATGAGTCTTGTAAACCCATGGAGAGTTCGAAGAGATGTAAGATGGAGAAGATGTCTATATTTTACCAAAACAACTAACTTCAAATATAATATTAGGTATTCCTCATGTGGCCCTCATAATTTCAGCTTCTTCTTAATAAGGAGTATTGATATATGTTCACATGCAAAGTTCAGTTCATCCCCAGAAAGAGGTTTGATGTTTGGAGTTGAAATAATAAATCTTGGTAACCTCTTGTGGAGGGACTACTAGCAAAGAAAAAAAAAAATGAGTGTTTGAAGTCTGAGTCCCTGACCAGGCCAAATACTGTCTTAGCTGTATCGCCTACTCTAGCATGCTAAGTCTCTGAGGACCTCATAGAGAAACTAACTTTGCTTTAGGGAATGTCTGAGTAGGAAGGGACACCTCCAGAAGGACTTCATGTAGAAATGACACTTGAGATAGATCTTTCTTAGAAGGATTTAAGAAAGTGGCAGAACGGATTAAGAAAATGGTCCTGCAATACAGAGCAAAAGAGCATGACAAAAACTTGCGAGATGTGAAATTACAAGGGATGTGAATGTGGGTGGAATACTGAATGTGTGTGAGTGGACCCAGAATGGTGAAGGTAGAAAAATTCAGATGGAAACTGAGGCAGATTGTGGAGGGCCCAGATTTATAGGCAAACCAGGGGTGTTAAACTGTATATGAAAGTCAATGGTGGACAATTTTAAAAAACTTTAGTTGGTGGGTGATTTTGCCACTTCAGTTTTGCGAAGTAAAATTATTTCACACAGCTACCACTGAATTGTCTCAGATGTAAAACAGTTGTAGCCATGCTCCAACCCGTTTGAAACTACTGGTCTCTTGGGCAACAAAAGTGCATTTCTAATCTGATGATTGATGTTTATCTCCATCTTTGCTAATAGTTTAAGTAAATTTGCATTTTAACATGTGCTGAAAAGATAAAGATGGTTTAAGTAATGAAATGATTCTAAACAAGGCAAATAGAAGTATACTGTACATCTGTGGGGGAAAAGATCAGAGTCATGGGAAAAACAGAATCAAAATAATTTATGTTAAACGTTCAAAAGTAGTCAATTGAGTAGTCTAAAAAATGAAGACATTCAGTATGGAGATAATGTACTCTGACTTCTCGTAGGTTATGATTATGTTAAAGAAACAGCTAATTGTTCATCAGAGGCTCAGAAGATGTCAGGACTCTATACATGCAGATTCCAAGAACACACCCTCATAAGAGTCTTATTCTGTAGGTCTTGGGTGGGGCTTGGATTTAGAATCTTGCCCCATTTTAAAATATGGACATTATAAAATGTCTCAATGATATTTTTCTTTTACGCATTTAATAGTTTAGTAATTAAGTCAACAAATGTTTAGTGCTGTATTCCAGGAATTATTTTATGCTTTGGGGGTATAGCAATGAATTATAGAGAAAAATACTTCCTTCCGTTGAGTTTACATTTTAGAAGAATGAGATAGTAATTTGTTAATTAAGGTAGAGAATTCATAGATACAGAATTAACAGGTAATAATCTTTTTTTTTTTTTAATACATGGCACTGGGTTTGTTTAATAGGTTATATCAACTTCCTCCCCAGCGTGTCTGTCAGTTTGTCATACTGTGGGGGCTTGTGTGTTGCTGTGATGCTGGAATCTATGCCACCAGTATTCACATACCAGCAGGGTCACCCACGGAGGACAGGTTTCAGCTGAGCTTCCAGACTAAGACAGACTAGGAAGAAGGACCCGACAGTCTACTTCTGAAAAGCATTAGCCAGTGAAAACCTTAGGAAAAGCAGCGGAACATTGTCTGATATAGTGCTGGAAGATGAGCCCCCAGTTTGGAAGGCACTCAAAAGATGACAAGGGAAGAGCTGCCTCCTATAAGTAGAGTCGACCTTAATGACGTGGTTGGAGTAAAGCTTTTGGGTCCTTCATTTGCTGGTGTGGCACGACTCAAAATGAGAAGACACAGCAGCAAACATGCATTAATAATCAGAACCTGGAATGTACGAAGTATGAATCTAGGAAAGTTGGAAATTGTCAAAAATGAAATGGAACGCATAAGCATCGATATCCTAGGCATTAGTGAGCTGAAATGGACGGGTATTGGCCATTTTGAATTGGACAATCATATAGTCTACTATGCTGGGAATGACAGCTCGAAGAGGAATGGAGTTGCATTCATCGTGAAAAAGAATATTTCAAGATCTATCCTGACGTACAACGCTGCCAGTGATGGGATAATATCCATATGCCTACAAGGAAGACCAGTTAATATAAATACTATTCAAATTTACACACTGACCACTAGGGCCAAAGATGAAGAAATAGAAAATTTTTATCAGTTGCTGCAGTCTGAAATTGATCGAACATGCAATCAAGATGCATTGATAATTACTGGCGATTGGAATGCAAAAGTTGGAAACAAAGAAGGATCAGTAGTTGGAAAATATGGCCTTGGTGACTGAAACGATGCTGGAGATTGAATGATAGGATTTTGCAAGACCAACGACTTCTTAATTGCAAATGCCTTCTTTCACCAACATAAACGGCGACTATACACATGGACCTCGCCAGATGGAACACACAGAAATCAAATTGACTACATCATGGAAAAGCTCAATATCATCAGTCACAACAAGGCCAGGGGCCGACTGTGGAACAGACATCAATTGCTCACATGCAAGTTCAAGCTGAAACTGAAGAAAATCGGAGCAAGTCCACGAGAGCCAAAATATGACCTTGAGTATATCCCGCCTGAATTTAGAGACCATCTCAAGAACAGATTTGACGCATTGAACACTAGTGACTGCAGACCAGACGATTTGTGGAATGACATCAAGGACATCATCCATGAAGAAAGGAAGAGGTCACTGAAAAGACAGGAAAGAAAGAAAAGACCAAGGTGGATGTCAGAGGAGACTATGAAACTTGCTTTGAGCGTTCAGCAGCTAAAGCAAAAGGAAGAATTCATGAAATAAAAGAACTGAACAGAAGATTTCAAAGGGCCTCTCAAGAAGACAAAATAAAGTATTATAATGACATGTGCAAAGAGCTGGAGATGGAAAACCAAAAGGGAAGAACATGCTTGGCATTTCTCAAGCTGAAAAAACTGAAGAAAAAATTCAAGCCTCCAGTCACAATAGTGAAGGATTCCACGGGGCAAATATTAAATGACGCAGGAAGCATCAAAAGAAAATGGAAGGAATACACAGAGTCATTATACCAAAAAGAATTAGTCGATATTCAACCATTTCAAGAGGTGGCATATAATCAGGAACCGATGGTACTGAAGGAAGAAGTCCAAGCTGCTCTGAAGGCATTGGCAAAAAACAAGGCTCCAGGAATTGATGGAATATCAATAGAGATGTTTCAACAAACAGATGCAGCGCTGGAGGTGCTCACTCATCTATGCCAAGAAATATGGAAGACAGCTTCCTGGCCAACTGACTGGAAGAGATCCATATTTATGCCCATTCCCAAGAAAGGCGATCCAACCAAATGCAGAAATCATAGAACAATATCACTAATATTGCACGCAAGCAAAATTTTGCTTAAGATTATTCAAAAATGGCTGCAGCAGTATGTTGACAGGGAACTGCCAGAAATTCAGGCCAGTGAAGAGGACATGGAACCAGGGATATCATTGCTGATGTCAGATAGATCCTGGCTGAAAGCAGAGAATACCAGAAGGACGTTTACCTGTGTTTTATTGATTATGCAAAGGCATTTGACTGTGTGGATCATAACAAACTATGGATAACACTGAGAAGAATGGGAATTGCAGAACACTTAATTGTGCTCATGAGGAACTTTTACATAGATCAAGAGGCAGTTGCTCGGACAGAACAAGGGGATACTGATTGGTTTAAAGTCAGGAAAGGTGTTTGTCAATGTTGTATTCTTTCACCATACCTATTTAATCTGTATGCTGAACAAATAATACGAGAAGCTGGACTATATGAAGAAAACCGGGGCATCAGGATTGGAGGAAGACTCATTAACTACCTGCGTTATGCAGATGACACAACCTTGCTTGCTGAAAGTGAAGAGGACTTGAAGCACTTACTAATGAAGATCAAAGACCACAGCCTTCAGTGTGGATTACACCTCAACTTAAAGAAAACAAAAATCCTCACAACGGGACCAATAAGCAACATCATGATAAATGGAGAAAAGATTGAAGTTGTCAAGGACTTCATTTTACTTGGATCCACAATCAACACCCATGGAAGCAGCAGTCAAAAAATCAAAAGACGCATTGCATTGGGCAAATCTGCTGCAAAGAACCTCTTCAAAGTGTTGAAGAGCAAAGATGTCACCCTGAAGACTAAGGTGCACCTGACCCAAGCCATAGTATTTTCAATCACATCATATGCATGTGAAAGCTGGACAATGAATAAGGAAGACTGAAGAAGAGTTGATGTCTTTGAATTGTCGTGTTGGCGAAGAATATTGAATATACCATGGACTGCAAAAAGAATGAACAAATCTGTCTTGGAGGAAGTGCAGCCAGAATGCTCCTTAGAGGCAAGGATGGCGAGACTGCGTCTTACATACTTTGGACATGTTGTCAGGAGGGATCAGTTCCTGGAGAAGGACATCATGCTTGGCAGAGTACAGGGTCAGCAGAAAAGAGGAAGCTCCTCATTGAGGTGGATTGACACAGTGGCTGCAATAATGAGCTCAAGCATAACAATGATTGTAAGGATGGCACGGGACCGGGCAGTGTTTCGTTCTGTTGTGCATAGGGTCGCTATGAGTTGGAACTGACTCGACGGCACCTAACAAGAACAACAACATCAACTTCCTGTCTGTTAGTTTATTATACTTCGGTTGCTTGGATGTTGCTGTGATGATGGAAGCTATGCCGCTGGTATTTCAAATACCAGCAGGGTTATCTGAGGTGAACAGATTTCAACTGAGCTTCTAGGCTAAGACAGGCTAGGAAGAAAGGCCTGAGGATATACTTCCAAAACTTAGCCAATGAAAACTCCAAGGATCACAGTAGAATATTGTCTGATACAGTGCTGTAAGAAAAGCTCCCTAGGCTGGAAGATAGTCAAAATGCACAGTGGCTGCGAGAATGGACTCACACATACTAATGATAGTGGAGATGATGCAGGATTGGGCAACATTTTATTCTGTTGTACATGGGGTTGCCATAAGTCTGAGCCAAGTAATTAGCAACTAAGAACAAAAGGAAAGAAATGATGGTAATCTGCATTAAGATTATAATAGTATTATTAGAGGGAAATGATAGGTGGCAGGGCAGAATCAAAAATGGCTTTTTGGCCATATGTGTTTAAGAATCCCATTAGCCATTAAAGTGGAGTGTAAAAGTAGGCTGTAATAATTAAAATCCTGGTGATGGTTAAAGTTGTGTTTCAACTTGGCTAGGCCATGATTCACAGTGGTTTTGTAGTTATGATGTAGTTTGGCAGTTACGTAATGGTATAATCAACTCCATGATGTGCTTTGCTGTGAGCAGCCAATCAGTTGAAAGGGAGTTTCCTTGGGGGTGTGCCTGCCTCTAGTATATAAAAGGATGCTCCAGTAAGGCTCTCATACTGGATCCTGCACCTAGCTCATCGTTGTCTGACCTCCGGTTCTTGAGTCTTGAGAAGTAGCTTACCTGCCAATCTTGGGGTTTGTCAAACTTCACAGCCTGTGAGCCAGTGGCTTGCTGTCTGACCTGCCCGTCTTGGATTCATCAGCCCCTGCAGCTATGTGAGTCAGGAGAGACCTCCAGCCCGATGCTTGACCCACAGACTTGGGACTTGCCAGCTGTTACAACCAAGTGAGCCATTTCCTTGAGATAAATCTCTCTCTCTCTCTCTCTCTCTCTCTATATGCTTCACTGGTTCTGCTTCTCTGGAGAACCCAGCCTAAGACACTTGAAATTCTGGAGAAAGGTTAGGGCTGCAGATGTATATAAACTATTCATTTTTATTTTGTTTGGAATTCTCCTTTTGTGAATTATTCTCTGTTCTTTTACAACTCAATCTGAATATATTTTTAAATAGATGTATCTTATTAAACTGATGTTGGTAATTAGTAAATATGACTCCTCCCCAAAAATGATGTTAGCTAAAAAAAAAATCAGTAATAATACATTCATATCTTAAAAAAAAAAAATCTCATATTAGTTGAAATGTTTTTGTCTTTATTGCAGTTAGAGAATGATATATAATTTGATAGGACTCAGATTAATTTGCATTAAAGAAGTTGAATAAATAAATTTATTAAATTTGCAAGCTAATAAGTTGCTGGATCAAACCATACATTTTGCTTTTGATATGTGCTTATATTTTATTAATATCAATGGAAATTAGACATATTCATGGATTCCCTATTTCTTTAAACAGCCTCGATTTATATGAAAGAACACTAACACAGACCAGAAGGTTAATGCACAACATATTTCTAATGAAGTAAGATTCTGCTTTTCTTTCTCTGTGTTATTTTACACACACACACACACACACACACACACACACACACACACCTCCATTTCCCAGGAATGGACTTGATGTCTAGAGACATGCACTCTGGTGAAAATCCAACCTATGTTATCTGTGTAATTTCAGCACTCATTTGATCTGCCTGATCTAGTTTCATTTGTAAGAAGTGTAATTAGATCATCTCAAGGGTTCTTTTCAGCTTTGAAAGCCTGCGATGCTAAACTGAAATGAGTTTCTAACTGGATCTCTATCTGTAAATAATAATGCATAAATACTACTATTATGACAACTACTACTACTACTACCACTGATGGAAATTTACCTTTAAATACTGATTTACAGTATACATATCACTGTCATCTATATCACTAATTTTGTCCTTCCAACAATGTTGTAGCTCAGCAATGTTAAAAAATAGAGTTGTAAGTCTAAGGCCAAGGGGTATAGGCTGATGAAATTTTCTTGAACTTTACTTGCATGAAACGATAGACATTTCTATAATATCAGTACAAGGAATGTTGTATTCACAAGACCAGGAGTGAGATTATGGCAAGAGCATATAATGTCTATGTAGGAGGGAGTGACTGCCTATCCAGTCCTTTTACATGAACAGGAAAATCATGATTCAAATTGAAACGGAGGTTTCTGTTCTCCCCTTCCTCCACTCACATCATTGGGGAATAGAATTTAGCTCTCTGTAGCCAAGTGTTTCCTGGGAATAGCTGGCAGATTTGCGAAGCAATTCTACGTAGACAGCAGTCCCTGGAGAATGTAGCAGGCAGATGAACTTGGATACTGCTCTAATAAAATCCCTGGGGAATCCCAATTACTAGGAGGAACCACTGCTCGCTTCTTCTAGGTATTTGCATATATAGCCGAGATCAAGAGTTTGTAGCTGCGAATACCTGTTCAACAAACATTACGTGTTTTAGGGTCTCATCATCTCCCCAGAGATTATCCCAGGAGTGAAGCAGGGATAAGTACCTGTAATTTTTCTGATATTTAGTACTGCAGTCTCAAACATAACTTGCTCTCCTGTTCAACTTGAATGTGTAGCTATGGGACTAAATTCCAGTCTTCTGGCCACTGGGTTACTTAGTGATGCTAAATAGGAGAAAAAGCAAACACAATGTAGTTGAAAGAATAGAGATTTTTCTGAAATCAAGGAGATTCCAGAGGCTGTTCTTAATTGTTGTCATTGTTAGGTTCCATTGAGTTTGTTACAACTCATAGAGTCCCTGTGCACAACAGAATGAAAACCTGCCTGGTCCTACAGCATCCTCACAATCATTGCTGTTTTTGAGCCCATCCTTGCAGAGACTGTGTGAATCCATTTAATTGAGGGGCTTCCTCTTTTTTACTGGCCATCTACTTTACCAAGCATGACACCCTTCTTCAGGGATTAGTTCCTCCTTGATAACATGTTCAAAGTATATGAGGCAAAGTCTCACCATCCTTACTTCTAAGGAGCGTTCTGGCTGTACTTCTTCCAAGAAAGATTTATTCATTCTTCCGGCAGTCCATGGTTTATTCAATATTCTTCATCAACACAATTATTCAAAGGCATCAATTCTTCTTCAGTCTTCCTTATTCATTGTCCAGCTTTTGCATGAGTATGACGTAACTGCAAACACCACAGCTTGGGTCAGGTACACCTTAGTCCTCAAAGTGACATCTTTGCTTCTTAACACTTAAAAGAGGTCTTTTACACACCTTAGACTTAGAGACACAAACAAACTAAAACTCAAAGGATGGAAAAAAATATATCAAGCAAACAACAATCAAAAAAGAGCTGGAGTAGCAATATTAATTTCTGATAAAATTGACTTTAAAGTGAAATCCACCACAAAGGATAAAGAATGACACTACATAATGATTAAAGGGACAATTGACCAGGAAGATATAACCATATTAAATATTTATGCACCCAATGACAAGGCTGCAAGATACATAAAACAAACTTTAACAGAACTGAAAAGTGAGATAGACACCTCCACAATTATAGTAGGAGACTTTAACACACCACTTTCGGAGAAGGAGAGGACTTCCAATAAGAAGCTCAATAGAGACACGGAAGACCTAATTGCTACAATCAACCAACTTGACCTCATAGACTTACACAGAACACTCCACCCAACAGCTGCAAAGTATACTTTTTTTTCTAGTGCACACAGAACATTCTCTAGAATAGATCGCATATTAGGTCATAAAACAAACCTTTGCAAAATCCAAAACATCGAAATATTACAAAGCATCTTTTCAGACCACAAGGCCATAAAAGTGGAAATCAATAACAGAAAAATCAGGGAAAAGAAATCAAATACTTGGAAACTGAACAATACCCTGCTCAGAAAAGACTGGGTTATAGAAGACATTAAGGAGGGAATAAAGAAATTCATAGAATGCAATGAGAATGAAAACACTTCCTATCAAAACCTCTGGGACACAGCAAAAGCAGTGCTCAGAGGTCAGTTTGTATCCATAAATGCACACATACATAAAGAAGAAAGAGCCAAAATCAGAGAACTGTCCCCACAACTTGAACAAATAGAAAGTGAGCAGCAAAAGAACCCATCAGGCACCAGAAGAAAACAAATAATAAAAATTAGAGCTGAACTAAATGAATTAGAGAACAGAAAAACAGTTGAAAGAATTAACGAAGTCAAAAGCTGGTTCTTTGAAAAAATTAACAAAATTAATAAACCATTGGCCAGACTGACTAAAGAAACACAGGAAAGGAAACAAATAACCCGAGTAAGAAATGAGATGGGCCATATCACAACAGACCCAACTGAAATTAAAAGAATCATATCAGATTATTACAAAAAATTATACTCTAACAAATTTGCAAACCTAGAAGAAATGGATGAATTCCTAGAAAAACACTACCTACCTAAACTAACACATTCAGAAGCAGAACAACTAAATAGACCCATAGCAAATAAAGATATTGAAAAGATAATCAAAAAACTCCCAACCAAAAAAAGCCCTGGCCCGGACGGCTTCACTGCAGAGTTCTACCAAACTTTCAGAGAAGAGTTAACACCATTCCTACTAAAGGTATTTCAAAGCATAGAAAATGATGGAATACTACCTAACTCATTCTATGAAGCCACCATTTCCCTGATACCAAAACCAGGTAAAAAAAAAAAAAAAAAAAGACACCACAAAACAAGAAAATTACAGACCTATATCCCTCATGAACATAGATGCAAAAATCCTCAACAAAATTCTAGCCAATAGAATTCAACAACATATCAAAAAAATAATCCACCATGACCAAGTGGGATTTATACCAGGTATGCAAGGTTGTTTAATATTAGAAAAACCATTAATGTAATCCATCACATAAATAAAACAAAAGACAAAAACCACATAATCTTATCAATTGATGCAGAAAAGGCATTTGACAAAGTCCAACACCCATTCATGATAAAAACTCGCAGCAAAATAGGAATTGAAGGAAAATTCCTCAACATAATAAAGGGCATCTATACAAAGCCAACAGCCAACATCATTCTAAATGGAGAGAGCCTGAAAGCATTACCTTTGAGAACGGGAACAAGACAAGGATGCCCTTTATCACTGCACTTATTCAACATAGAGGTCCTAGCCAGAGCAATTAGGCTAGACAAAGAAATAAAGGGCATCTGGATTGGCAAGGAAGAAGTAAAATTATCTCTATTTGCAGATGACATGATCTTATACACAGAAAACCCTAAGGAATCCTCCAGAAAACTACTGAAACTAATAGAAGAGTTTGGTAGAGTCTCAGGTTATGAGATAAACATACAAAAATCACTTGGATTCCTCTACATCAACAAAAAGAACATCGAAGAGGAAATCCTCAAATCAATACCATTCACAGTAACCCCCAAGAAGATAAAATACTTAGGAATAAATCTTACCAAAGATGTAAAAGACCTATACAAAGAAAAGTACAAAATCCTAGTGCAAGAAACTAAAAAGGACCTGCATAAGTGGAAAAACATACCTTGCTCATGGATAGGAAGAGATAACATAGTAAAAATGTCTGTTCCACCAAAAGCCATCTATACATACAATGCACTTCCGATCCAAATTCCAATGGCATTTTTTTAAAGTGATGGAGAAACAAATCACCAACTTCATATGGAAGGGAAATAAGCCCCGGATAAGTAAAGCATTACTGAAAAAGAAGAAGAAAGTGGGAGACCTCACTCTACCTGATTTTAGAACCTATTATACAGCCACAGTAGTCAAAACAGCCTGGTACTGGTACAACAAGAGGCACATAGACCAATGGAACAGAATTGAGAACCCAGATATAAATCCATCCACATATGAGCAGCTGAGATTTGACAAAGGCCCAGTGTCAGTTAATTGGAGAAAAGATGGTCTTTTTAACAAATGGTGCTGGCATAACTGGATATCCATTTGCAAAAAAATGAAACAGGACCCATACCTCACACCATGCACAAAAACTAACTCCAAGTGGATCAAAGACCTAAACATAAAGACAAAACGATAAAGATCATGGAAGAAAAAATAGGGACAAAGTTAGGAGCCCTAATACAAGGTGTAAACAGAATACAAAACATTACCAAAAATGACAAAGAGATACCAGATAACTGGGAGCTCCTAAAAATCAAACACCTATGCTCATCCAAAGACTTCACCAAAAGAGTAAAAAGACCACCTACAGATTGGGAAAAAATTTTCAGCTATGACATCTCCGACCAGCGCCTGATCTCTAAAATCTGTTTGATTCTGTTAAAACTCAACCACAAAAAGACAAACAACCCAATCAAAAAGTGGGCAAAGGATATGAACACACACTTCACTAAAGAAGATATTGAGGCAGCTAACAGATATGTGAGGAAATGCTCTCTTGATCATTAGCCATTAGAGAAACGCAAATTAAAACTACGATGAGATTCCATCTCATTCCAACAAGGCTGGCATTAATCCAAAAAACACAAAATAATAAATGTTGGAGAGGCTGCAGAGAGATTGGAACTCTTATACACTGCTGGTGGGAATGCAAAATGTTACAACCACTTTGGAAATCTATCTGGCGTTGTCTTAAACAGTTAGAAATAGAACTACCATACAACCCAGAAATCCCACTCCTCGGAATATATCCTAGAGAAATAAGAGCCTTTACACGAACAGATATATGCACACCCATGTTTATTGCAGCTCTGTTTACAATAGCAAAAAGCTGGAAGCAACCAAGGTGTCCATCAACAGATGAATGGATAAATAAATTGTGGTATATTCACACAATGGAATACTACACATCGATAAAGAGCAGTGATGAATCTGTGAAACATTTCATAACATGGTGGAACCTGGAAGACATTATGCTGAGTGAAATTAGTCAGAGGCAAAAGGACAAATATTGTATAAGACAACTATTATAAGATCTTGATAAATAGTATAAACTGAGAAGAACACATACTTCTGTGGTTACGAGGGGGGAGGGAGAGAGGGTGGCAGAGGGTTTTTTACTGATTAGTTACTAGATAAGAACTGTTTTAGGCAAAGTGAAGGACAATACTCAATACATGGAAGGTCAGCTCAACTGGACTGGACCAAAAGCAAAGAAGTTTCCGGGATAAACTGAATGCTTCAAAGGTCAGCGGAGCAAGGGCGGGAGTTTGGGGACCATGGTTTAAGGGGACTTCTAAGTCAATTGGCAAAATAATTCTACTATGAAAACATTCTGCATCGCACTTTGCAATGTGGCGTCTGGGGTCTTAAATGCTAACAAGCGGCCATCTAAGATGCATCAATTGGTCTCAACCCACCTGGAGCAAAGGAGAATGAGGAACACCAAGGTGACACGATAACTATGCGCCCAAGAGACAGAAAGGGCCACATGAACCAGAGACTTACATCATCCTGAGATCAGAAGAACTAGTTGGTGTCCGGCCACAACCGATGACTGCCCTGACAGGGAGCACAACAGAGAACCCCTGAGGGAGCAGGAGATCAGTGGGATGCAGACCCCAAATTCTCATAAAAAGACCATACTTAATGGTCTGACTGAGACTAGAGGAATCCTAGCGGTCATGGTCCCCAAACCCTCTATTGGCCCAGGACAGGAACCATTCCCAAAGACAACTCATCAGACATGGAAGGGACTGGACAGTGGGCAGGAGAGAGATGCTGATGAAGAGTGAGCTATTTGTATCAGGTGGACACTTGAGACTGTGTTGGCATCTCCTGTCTGGAGGGGGGATGGGAGGATAGAGAGAGTTGGAAGCTGGCAATATTGTCACGAAAGGAGAGACTGGAAGGGCTGACTCATTAGGGGGAGAGCAAGTGGGAGTATGGAGTAAGGTGTATATAAACTTATATGTGACAGTCTGACTTGATTTGCAAACGTTCACTTGAAGCTCAATAAAAGTTAAAAAAAAAAAAAAGTTACAAATAGAACTACCATACAACCCAGAAATCCCACTCCTCAGAATATACCCTAAATAAATAAGAGCCTTTACACGAACAGATATATGCACACCCATGTTTATTGAAGCACTGTTTACAGTAGCAAAACGCTGGAAGCAACCAAGGTGTCCATCAATGGATGAATGGTTAAATAAATTATGGTATATTCACACAATGGAACACTACACATTGATAAAGAACAGTGACGAATCTGTGAAACATTTCATAACGTGGAGGAACCTGGAAGGCATTATGCTGAGTGAAATTAATCAGATGCAAACGGGCAAATATTGTATAAGTCCTCTATTACAAGATCTTGAGAAACAGCATAAACTGAGAAGAACACATTCTTTTGTGGTTACAAGAGGGGGGAGGGAGGGAGGGTGGGAGAGAGTTATTTACTAATTAGTTAGTAGATGAGAACTACTTTAGGTGAGGGGAAGGACAATACTCAATACATGGAAGGTCAGCTCAACTGGACTGGATCAGTAGCAAAGAAGTTTCCGGGATAAACTGAATGCTTCGAAGGTCAGCGGAGCAAGGGCGGGGGTTTGGGGACTATGGCTTAAGGGGACTTCTAAGTCAATTGGCAAAATAAATTCTACTATGAAAACATTCTGCATCCCACTTTGAAGTGTGGCATCTGGGTTCTTAAATGCTAACAAGCAGCCAGCTAAGATGCATCAATTGGTCTCAACCCACCTGGATCAAAGGAAAATGAAGAACACCAAGGTCACGGGATAACTATGAGCCCAAGAGACAGAAAGGGCCACATGAACTAGAAACTTACATCATCCTGAGACCAGAAGAACTAGATGGTGCCCAGCCACAACCGATGACTACCCTGACAGGGAGCACAACAGAGAACCCCTGAGGGAGCAGGAGAACAGTGGGATGCAGACACCAAATTCTCATAAAAAGACCAGACTTAATGGTCTGACTGAGACTAGAAGAATCCCAGCAGTCATGGTCCCCAAACCTTCTGTTGGCCCAGGACAGGAACCATTCCCGAAGGCTACTCATCAGACATGGAAGGGACTGGACAATGGGTTGGAGAGAGATGCTGATGAAGAGTGAGCTACTTGTATCAGGTGGACACTTGAGACTGTATTGGCATCTCCTGTCTGGAGGGGAGATGGGAGGGTAGAGAGGGTTAGAAACTGGCAAAACGGTCACAAAAGGAGAGACTGGAAGGAGGGAGCGGGCTGACTCATTAGGGGGAGAGTAAATGGGAGTATGGAGTAAGGTGTATATAAGCTTATATGTGACAGACTGACTTGATTTGTAAACTTTCACTTAAAGCACAATAAAAATAAATTAAAAAGAGGGCTTTTGAAGCAGATATGCCCAATGTAATATATCATTTGATTTCTTGACTGCTACTTCCATGAGCATTGGTTGTGAATCCAAGTAAAATGATATCCTTGACAACTTCAAATTTTTTCCTCTGTTTCTCATGATGTTGCTTACTGATCCAGTTGTGAGCATTTTCGATTTCTTTATGTTAAGGTGTAATCCATACTGTAGGCTGTAGTCTTTGATCTTCATCAGTAAGTGCTTCAAATCCTTTTCACTTTCAGCAAACAAGGTTGTATCATCTGCATAACGGAGGTTGTTAATCCATCACTTGTCTGTCAGTTTGTTGTACTGTGGCGGCTTTTATGTTGCTGCGATGTTATTAATAAAAAAAAAAAAAAATTTTTTTTTCTTTTAATAAGCTGTGGTAAATTTAGGCAAGATACTTAACCTCTTTGAACTTTGTTTTTGTTTTTCTAATTTGTAAAATGGATATAATTATACCAACTTTCAAAGTTACAATTGCAAAATTACTGCTTCACATGTTTGGTTTCCAAGTATATTCTTTTTACTTTTTGGAATCAAGGTAAAGTAACTTGAAGACCCTGTGTACATTCCTGTGCATGTGTGCCCTCAGGCCCAATCTTCACTCTTCCTCACCTGTGTTCTCTAAGACAGAAAGGTGGATCAAAGCTACAATCCCATTTGTTTTGTCTGCTAGATTCTGGCTGTGCTTTGGCAGTGTGGGAGGGGCACCGTGAGTAGATTGGAGAATGGAAGACCTCAGAGTATTCTCTGCTTTGGGCAGCACCTGGGGTCTTTGTTGGTTCTAGCTCTTCTGGATAGGCTCAATGTGATTCCAGTTTCCACTGATTTCTTTTGGCCCCTGGGCATCAGTATACCACCCTCTCCTTTTGCCCCTCCAACATTTAGGTGGAAATGGCTTTCTGATATTGTTAACCTGTGGGTTATATAAAATGCTAGATGCTATTTTAAAGAACAACAAAAAAGTATAAAATTTAATGCATTGTTAAGGTGTTGTAAAAAATAAGGGATCCTGTGGAAGCAAGAAAACAATAGTTCTAATTCAGAGGAATAATAAAGCACTGCTTTTTCATCGGGAAACCCTGGTGGAGGAGTGGTTAAGAGCTATGGCTGCTAACCAAAAGTTGGCAGTTCGAATCTACCAGGCACTCCTTGGAAACCCTATAGGGTAGTTCTACTCTGTCCTATAGGGTCACCATGAGTCAGAATCAGGTCGATGGCAGGTTTTTTGTTTGTTTGTTTGTTTGTTTTAATGGCCTATAAATACAATTTATCACTGAAGGCAACAAGGCCTCCTTGGAGAAACACCTTATTCCAATATATGAAATTCCTGTGAATTGCCTTCCAGTTTCTGGTTTCTATGATAAATATAGCACTCAAAAATATTTATAGAAATAATTTAAGCACTAAATTGATTTTTATCTTCTTTCTGAGAGAAATTTTAATTTTTCTCCCAGATGTCTGGATTCCCTAGAAATCCTGGATCATCTGAATCCAATTTAAGAGCTTAAGAGTTTCTGGACCACACAGAAGAGAGAAAATAACAATGTCATTCCTAGCAGAGCTGTCTTACTTGCTCACTCTTAATTCTTGGCAAAACCCTGGAAGTCCCAAACCCAAATGCATGGGTTTTACCAGGGCTGCTCCCCTGGACATCGTCTGTCGTGGATTGAATTGTGTCCCTCCAAAATGTGTGTGTCAACTTGGTTAGGCCATGATTCCCAGTATTATGTGGTTTTCCTACATTTTGTGATTGTAATTTTATGTTGAGAAGATTAGGGTAGGATTGTACCACCACACTCACTCAGGTCACCTCTCTGATCCAAGGAAAAGGGAGTTTCCCTGGGGTGTGTCCTGCACCACCTTCTAACTCTGATGAGATAAAAAGAAAGGGAAGCAACCAGAGATTTAGGGACCTCATACCACCAAGAAAGAAGCACCAGGAACAGAGCGCGTCCTTTAGATCTGGGGTCCCTGTGTGAAGAAGCTGCTCATCCAGGGGAAAATTGATGAGAAGGCCAACAGAGAGAGAAAGCCTTCCCCTGGAGCCGACACCCTGGATTTGGACTTGTAACCTACTAGACTGTGAGAAAATAAATTTCTCTTTTTTAAAGTCATCTACTTCTGGCATTTTTGTTAGGTAGCACTAGATGACTAAGACACCATCTTTCATCCACTGATTCCCTTCCCAAGAGAAAAATGTTTCCCAGGAAAAAGAGTACTAAACACTGGGCATATCTTTTCTTGGATCTTGATCTAGACATTCTTCACTATCTCTTAACGAGATTTAAATCATATTGAATATTTAATTTTGAGGGTTTTTTGACTTATCTTGAAGGTTTCTTTAAGTTTTAGGTTAGCTCTTTAAGGCATCCCATTTTCCTACACTGTATTACAATATGAAATGACTCTTGGGGTACACAGATGATATACATAAATCAAGAGCACAGATACATAATAGAGATGAAGTGTGTTGTAGAGATTATAGCAATTGGAAGGCCTTATCTAAGATGTTTAAATTAAAAAAAAAATAGTTTAAAACACTGGAGCAACATACACACACATATTCATACACAAATGTCTGTATGCTGAAGGCCTTATCTAAGATGTTTAAATTAAAAAAAAAATAGTTTAAAACACTGGAGCAACATACACACACATATTCATACACAAATGTCTGTATGCTGTAATTGGCCAGTAAGCCGCTATGATTTCAGATATAAGTATTGCCTGTAAGTTTTTCTTTCTTTCTGTTTTTTTTTTTTTTGAGGGGGAGAATTTTTGTGTGTGTGTATTTGTTTGTTTTCATGTTGTTGTTGTTGTTGTTAGGTGCCATCAAGTCGGTTCCAGCTCATAGTGACCCTGTGTACAACAGAATGAAACACTGCCCATATACCATCCTCACAATCGTTGCTATGTTTGATCCCATTGTTGTAGCCACTGTGTCAATCCATCTTGTTGAGAGTCTTCTCCTCTTTCACTGACCCTCTACTTTACCAAGCATGATGTCCTTTTCCACTGACTGGTCCCACCTGATAACATGTTCAAAGTATGTGAGACGAAGCCTCACCATCCTTGCTTCCAAGGAGCATTCTGACCATACTTCTCTCATAGTAACCACTAAAAGGCCCCAGTACTTTGGCTTTATAATATGCCACCAAAATCATCTTAGCTGAACCAAATCCATCTGATTGGCTCCTATATTAGTAACTGAATTAGGCAGAGTTTGGTTAAAATAAAAAATAGTGTACCTCAACAACAACAAAAAAACCTCAAATACCTAAGAAAAACAGCAACAAAAACAAACAAAAAAACACTAACTTACGAGTTTTGGAGACACAAATAAAAGAGTACCAAAGTATCTGAAGCTTCAGATTTTACTCACAGAAAGAGATACTATAAAGGCAAATAAAAAGGTATGGAAAATAAGTATTCAAGGTATTCACTGTCACTTAGACCTGTCTGTCTAGTTTCTGGAAACCCTGGTGGCATAGTGGTTAACGGCTATGGCTGCTAACCAAAAATGTCGGCAGTTAGAATCCACCAGGCACTTCTTGGAAACTCTATGGGGCAGTTCTTCTTTGTCCTATAGGGTCGCTATGAGTTGGAATCGACTTGATGGCAACGAGTTTAACGAGTGTGGTTTCTAGCAGGGCTTAAGCATATGCCAAATTTGTAAAAGCACTGTAGGTTCACAGATTTTAAAATATTCTCTTGAAACTTTTAAAGAGTGTTTTATTTTTGTTTTTACAAACAGATTGAGCCTATATATATTGTTTGAGAAAGGATGAACAAAATATTTAGTACTTACCTTTTTAGGAAAGGATAAAGATGATACCTATTAAAAGAATTTCAGAAAATATCAAGTGACAGTTAACTTGTATAAAAAGCATTCTCACTTTCTCTGTCTCTCTGTTTCTCTCTTTCTCTCTCTTGGTTTGAGTATTCTTGCTTCAGTGGAAGACTTTCTTATCAGCTAAAAGTTCTGTTCTGTTAAACAGTGGAATATTCCCACACATTGCCAATCAGAAAAAATAGCAAAGGAGTTACACAGATTGATGGGGTGGTCATTAAAAACAACACCTCAGAATATCTTTCTGCACTTTGTCCAAATCAATACATGCATCTATTTTTACATCAACTATGGCAGTTACCTGATGTAGAGTGGAAAGGGTCACCATAGAAGGCTCACATTTCTCTTCTTCAAAAATATAACTTCTTTTTGGAAAGTTATAACTTTCTGCATCCAAAAGCAGCAAGCCTTTAGAAGCTTAATTTCAAGTTATGCAATGGCATTGTGTTCATTAACAAACTCATGCCTGTATTTATCTATAGCTTATTTTTTTTTTAATATGTTAATGTTAGTACTATTAAGTCATTGTCTCAACACTTGTAGTGCTGTAGATGAGCTTTTCTGGGATTCATTTAATGTTGCTGGATGGAGAAAATACCATGGGTAGCATCAGTTGAGTGATGTGGATTAATTTCTGTCCTTTGGAGAATCTGGATCTTGTACCCTCTTTATTCCAGACTTTAAATACTTATTTTCCAAAAACATGAGGTTCATAAAAACAAACATTTGATCCACTGATGGTTGACAATGAGTGGACTCACTTAGATTTGATTTGTAAGTCTTAAAAAAAAAAAAAAAATCCAGCAGCCGTCAGGTTGACTTTAACTCATGGCAGCCCCGTGTGTGTCATAGTAGAACTGTGCTCCATAGAGTTTTCAGTGGTTGATTTTTTGGAAGTTGATCACCCGGCCTTTCTTCTGAGGCATCTCTGGGTAGACTCAAATCTCCAACATTTCAGTTAGCAGCCAAGTCCTTTGACCTTTTGTACCATCCAGGGAATCCCTCTTATTAAATGAATCAAAAAGAGAACATCAAAATCCAAATAACTACTTTGTTTGGTATAAAGTTATCTCCTAGAAGAATTAGTAGGAAAGGGACTACAGATGCAATTTTATCAACAATATTTAGAATGTCATGGCATTCACTCACATTTTTTCCCGAGCTACAGCCACTAGCATGTAAGCAAATAATCTTTAATGACATATTTGAAAAATTAATAAGCTGAAAAAGTATATAGAAAACCAATGTCAAAAGCTAACAAAAAAAGTGATATAAATACAACATAAAAAACCACTTACCATTAAGTTGTTTCTAACTCATGTTGACCCCACATGTGTCAGAGTAGAACAGCTGATAGCGTTTTTGGCGGCTGTGACCTTTTGAAGGGAGATCATCAGGCCTTCATTGGATGCGCCTCTGGGTAGACTCAAACCACTAACCTTTAGGGGAGTAGCCAAGCTGTTAACCATCTATGCCACCTGTAAGTACAACATACGCATACCATCATACTGTATTTAAATCAGCCATTCTTTCCATTAAAAAAAAAAAAAAAAGCACTATGCCTAATGAGAGATAGGGATTATGTTCTAGTTTGAGAATTTGAGAATGAGTAAGTCTGATGTTTTCTCTTAAGGTACTCATGATTGTTTGGAAGACAGAATGTAAAGAAATAATTATGATACTACCTGATATGTGATATAACTGACAGTTATAAAGTATTACGGGTTTATACTAGATGAAGTAAATAATACTGCCTTAGCAATACTGAATTCAAACATATGAAATTACAGATATTTGGTGCCTTTTGACCTAAAATAATTGCAATTTTATACTGCTCAATCTAATATTATTAGTTCACATAGAAGTGTTAGAATTGAGCTTGATCTTAAAAAATTATATGCTTAGAATTAGGTTCTGCAGCAGTGACCTAAATATTACAGTAGCTTAAACAAGATAGGACATTTTTCTCTTGACAAAACTGATTCTGGGAGTAAGTGATCCAAGGCTGGTCTTTGGCTCTGCACCACAAATTCCTGATGACCTTATTTTTGTTGGGTGCCAGCAAGTCATTTCTACTCATAGTGACCCCATGTGACAGAGTAGAACAGTCCCATAGGGTCTTCTAGGCTGTAATCTTTACAGAAGCAGATTGCTAGGTCTTTTTCCCATGAAGCTGCTGGGTGGGTTTGAACCATCGACCTTTCAGTTAGCAGCTGAGGTCTTGATCATTGTGTCACCAAGGCTTCTTCTGATGACCTTAAACTAAAAAACCAAACCTGTTGCCATTGAGTCGATTCTGACTCACAGCAATCCTATAGGACAAAGTAGAACTGCCCCATCGTGTTTCCAAGGAGTGGCTGCTGAATTCAAAATGCTGGCATTTTGATTGGCAGCCGAGCTCTTAACCACTGCACCACCAGGGCTCCTTTGATGATCTTAGTCCCTTCTAAATCAACACTCTGACTTCTGATCCTAGCATGGCCCTTGAGGTCATGGTCCAGTGTTCCCATCTCCCTATCCTGGAGTGTAGGATGAAGTCAGGGATGAAATGGAGGAACAGGGGATACGTGCCAGCTGCAACTTTAGAAAGTTTCAGAAGGATGGGCCATAATGTAGTCACAAGGGTACACCAAACTTCAACGTATGCTGGGAAATGTAGCATCACTGTAGGCAGCCATTATTGTAGTCAGTCATGTGTCCAACTGATAATTCTGTCACCATAAGAGGAAAAGAGTATGGACTTTGCCACTGACGAAGAGTTTACTAGCTACATGAGAAATAAGGGAAGTCTGACAAAGGAAGAGATATACATTTTTAAAGATGCAGATCATGACAAAAATTGGAACATTTAGATGAGTATATCTCATCTTGGTTGCACCATCAATTCCATCAGGGCAAAAGGGGGAGTTGCATCTCAAACAACAAGATGAGCTCAGACAACTAAAGGCCATATATGTTAGGCTAAGAATCTTAGCCTATTCAGACCATTTTTGATACGTAGCTATTGAAGGATTTTGAGCTGGTGACTGAATGAACAGATTTGCATGTTAGGAATATAGCTCTAGTGAAGTCTGAGGAAGGGTTCAGAAACGACAACATGAAAGAACGGATAAATGTGGCTCCCCCCCCCCCCGCTGTGGAATAATGAGCTAGTTTCTCATGGCTACTACTCTTTGACAACATGGGTAAAAAGAATAAAGTAATAAAAATATAAAAAGACAATCATTCTAATGTGCTGTTTGCTCCTTAATTGGGAAAAAAAAAAAAAGAACTAAAGAAAGTGTTATCCTGTCTCCAAACAGGCATAACACAGAGAGGATAAATAAAGTATCCTGCCCATGGGGATAGGATTATTGTCTAATATAGATTCTAAAATAAGTACCATTAGTTGGTAGATAAAAATATTTCTTAAATTTCTATAATTAAGTTCATAAAAAGATCCAGATATTGAAGCTATCAAGGGTATCATTTTATAATTTGAATTTTTGCTATTTTACTATTGTATTTATTTGTTTAAGTACATAGTGTTTTTTGTAAATATTATGATGGAAAATCTTACTTTACAAAATAATTCATTTCTTTGAAAGCCAACATATTAAGGAGTATTGCAGTTTAACTATTGTATAATTTTAAGAATTAAAAAAAAATACAACTTCGCATATCTTGTCAAGTCCTTCTTAACTAGCTGAGCTAGGGCAGAAAAAGTATTTAAGGGGAAATGATATAAAATTTGAAGTTATGTTGCTGATGGCTGTTTGGACATTTGGCTTTGTTGTATCTATAAGCCAAGAGAGTGGTTCATAAAACTGATTGCAGAGCACATTTCAGAACCAATAAAACAAATTGACTATTGATGATGTGCACAGGGCAAATCCAATTACATCTCACAAAGCTTTATATTGCTCTCTTTATTCTTTAATGCTCTCTATTTATTTATTTCATTTCAAAGTTTGGGTAGCAAGCCCAACAATGCAATATGGGTAGGCAGAAAGTATCTTGGACGTTAGAATGAAAAGTTCCAAGTGAAATTCTGGGTCTACCCTTCATAGCTACCTGTCTCTGGGTACATTATTTAAACTCGATGAGTTTCAGTTTCACAGAATTAAATCAATAATTCTCTTTAAGCCTTAAGAAAATAGCACTGTATAATGCAATACAAGTAAGTGAGTTGTTATTATTTACTTAAACAATGAGTAAAAGACCTGTATATAATATCAAGGACAGATAAAAATGCATTGATTATGACACAAACACGCACCCGCTCACATACACACATGTGTTCAGAGATTGCCTCTTCATAACTCTTTCCTGTCTGACTCACCTTGCATTTTTCCTAATGACGTTTTGGAAGAAAAGGATGGTTTTTCTTATCTTACTTTTCCCAGCATTCTGGCACAGCTCCACATGATCATGAAGACAATATTTTATCTTTCATTGTACCCCTGCTACCTGCTACAATGATGACAAATGCTACAGGGATGACAATGCTGTGGGAGCTGAAGAATGTAATTAGCAGATACATACAAAATACTTTAATGACAGCACCCATCTGAATGCCTACACCTGCCGGACACCATAATAATGAGGCTTGTCTGCCACTTGAATATTGATCAAATATCCCACTGGTGCTCGAAAAAAAACAAAAATGTGCTTCAGTTGTCATCACAGGCCTGGTACGACCCCCCAACTGGGATCAGGGATCCTGTAAAATAACATCTGCTGCTTCACCAAGCAATGTTTTGTTTCACTTAATTCCATAGGCTTATTTGAATCCTCTTAATTTTCTTATGCTAGGGATTAATCATTCATGAAAATAATAATTACAAAACTCATTTCAAAGCTTGGGAAAAAGTGGGCTACTTCTGATGGGCACTGCTTCTGAAAGAGGAGAAAAAAATAAAATCATGCTAAAATGGAATTCAAAGCTAGATGTTCTAAAATTGGGATGGCCTCAATTTTTTTTGTCTTCAATAAAATTAGGTATGCTGCTTATCACATATGGAAGGGTAGATGAAGAGAGAATATGAAAGTATCTATCTCCAGTGCTATATGTTTGTGAGGGAATGGAAATAATTGGTTTACTTTTTAGGTAATACTAAAAAGTAAATCTTCAAAAAAAAAAAAATAATAATACAATAAGATAAAATTTGAAAGGGATTTTAGGTATGATTTTGCAATTCAATTCAGAGAGTAGTGCTCTGACTTCCCAGAGTTGATAATTTAGCTCATGCTTTTATGCTCTCACCTCCATATTAGGAAACAAATTCCATTTTTGTATAATTCTAATTTTAAAAACGTTTTTCCTTGTACTGAGCTCAAATATGCCTTCCTACAATTACCTCTCTGTCCCAACCCAAGTCATGTTCTTTTCAATCACTTCATATACATGCAAAAGATGGATCATGAAGAAAAAAGACAGAAGAAGTATTGACACATTTGAATTGTGGTGTTGGTGAAGAATATTGAATATAGTATAAAAAAAAAATAGTATTGACTGCCAGAAAAACAAATCAATCTATGTTAGAAGAAATACAATCTGAATGCACCTTAGAAGCAAGGATGGAGAGACTTTGGCTCTCTTACTTTGGACATGTCATCAGGAAGAACCAATTGCTAGAGGAGGATGTCGTGCTTGGTAAAGAGGAGGGTCAGCAAAAATGAGGGAAACCCTCAATGAAATGGATTGACACAATAACCACAACGATGGACTTAAACATACTGATGATTATGAAGATGGCTCAGGATCAAGCAATGTTTTGCTCTGTTTTCCATAATGTTACTATGAATAGCAGCCAGTTTGACAGCAATGGATACCATTAATCATCCTAAACTGGTTGGAGGATCATAAACTAAATCCCTTATCTTTTTTACTTAATCATTCCAACATTTGAGAAGAACCATCGTGTATCCTACACATGTTCTCTTTACCAAAGTAAACCAAAACAAACCCTTACTCATTATTCTGATTTTGTCACTGACTCCTTTCCCAGTCCTCAGTGCTGATGCTCTCTTTGCCATCGCCATTGTCCCTAGATATGCACTCCAGTTTAAGATCCTGCCCAGCATCGTGACACTGTTAAATTTTGCTGTGACGATAATAGCCTTTTCATGTAACATTTATTTAAATGATCATTTCAAAATGATTTTCTTATTTCATCCTCACAAAAATTCTCTGAGGCATTCTTATCCTCATTTTACAAATAAGAAAACAGAATCTCAGAGCAAGTAGATTATATCCTCAAAAATAATACGCTGCATCACTGACCACTTACTCCATGTCAGGTACTAAGTATTGTCCTATTTAATCTTCACAAGAACTCCATGGATTCGGTCCTGTTAATAGCCTCATAATAGAGTTGAGTAAAGTGAGTCACCTAGTGATTAAGAAATTTCCTCAAAGTCACCGATTTTGTAATCAGCAGAGTCATAACCTTCTAAATAGAAGCTGTAGAATTTTCATAATGTATCTCACAAGTGCTCACCTTAATCTATGTTAAGTACTCTATTACATACCGTAGATATAAAAATTAACAAAACATAGCTTCTGTAATCAAGGTGAGTTAGCATAAAAAGATAACAAGCCATGTATATAAATAAAAGCAAAACCATTTTGCGAGGACCGTCATAGATGAGGGCACAAAGTACCACAGGGTAACAGAAGGTGGTACTCAATTCTCCTTTATCAGCCTGAGTCAGAAAACGCTTTTCAAAAGCTTTAAACTCTGTTTTTGAAAGATAAATTGGTGTCATCCTTTTAGACAGTCAATTTAGAAGCAATCGTAGAAGTTTTTACACAAAACTGTGGAGCTGTAAAAGGGATGATACCAAACCTGTTGCCGTTGAGTCGATTCTGATTTCATGGAGACCCTATAGGGCAGAGGAGAACTGCCCCACAGGATTTCCAAGGAGCGTCTGGTGGGTTCGAGCTGCCGACCTTTTGGTTAGCAGCTGTAGTACTTAGCGACTAATCACCTGTGTTTCCAATAGAGATGATAGAAGGGTAAAATTTTAAATACTTCCATATGGTTAGTGTACAGGTAGAGGAAGAAAGTAACTATAGTAAAGTAAGACCCAAGGCTGGAGAGGCAGAGACTAGATCCTAAATGACCTTCTCCACAAGGGCCAAGGTTTAGAGATCATTTGGAAGTCCTTTGAAGGATTTAAGTAAGAGAAACAACTTTTTTTCAATTTTATTTATTCACAGTTATTGAGCCCAGTTTCTTAAGGACATGTTTTAAGTTGGACGTTTTCTTAGGTGCTAGGGAATCGGTAATGACCATACAGATAAAAACCCTGCACCATGGGGCTTATTTCTGTTTAGCATTTTAGTAACGTAATATTGTAAATATTGTCCCATAATGCTAGGGACAAGACTGGAGGCAGATATTAATTTGGAGACTTGAAATTCCTCAAGTAAGGAGTACAGTCTTCAATTTAAGCATTATTAATGAGGATAAAGAAAAGGTGATGGATTAGAAATATGATGTAGAGTTAGAATTTATAGGATTAGCGACTGACAGGATTTGAGGCTAAGAAAAAGTGAAAGTCTGGTTACCAGCAGGTCATAGTTTCCAGTCACACTCAAGGGGAGTTATCACGAAAGAGCTTGAACACAGGGAGTATGGATCAAGGAGTCATCTGAAAAGTCTGTCTGCCATAGTTATCTCCTGGATAAGGAAGCGCACAAAGAAGGTGGTAAGACTACCCTGGAAACATTCACTTATTCTTAAATTTGTACAGAGACCTGGTGACACAGTGGTTAAGAGCTTGGCTGCTACCCAAAAGGTCGGCAAGTCAAATTCACCAGCCACTCCTTGGAACACTTACTTTTAGTAATTTCATCCATCTGTGTGGTTTCAATCATTGCCCTCTTTATATTATCCAATGTATCCCAACCCAATATTTCTCCCAAAATTCAGGCCTACTTTTCTAATTGCCTGTTATCCAACACTATATGCAAGTTCTATCAGAAACTTAATTGTAACATGCTAAAGTGTGTCCTTTCCGTGGCTTCGAATTGGTTCATTTTGGTTCCCCCCCACCTCACTGAGAATTTGCATTTCCACCCGAGATATACTGAATCCAATCTACAGTTGAACAAGACTGCCAGGTATTCTTTTGTATACATAATAATCACCAGGAGAAATCCATAAGAATCACCTGGGAATCTTGTTAAAATATAGATTTTGATTCAGTATATCTGGGGTGGAAATGCAAATTCTCAGCAGCAGGGCAAACCAGAACTAACCAGTTTGAAGCCCTGGTTCCATCATTCCTCTACATCTGCTTTTGCTTCCCTTAGAATGCTTGTTCTATGGCTTCTGCTATCATCCTGTCACCAGGGATAATGATTATTTCTTCCATACCGTACACTAGCATTCAGATTTTAAGTTCTGCATATTTGTCTTTCCTGGCCTATTCCAACTCCTCCCATCTATTCATTCTTTCAAGTGCTCTGCTGGGTCAGACCCTCATTCTGTCTAGATTAAACCATATATAAATAGATACTCCATGGCAGTGGGTTTTACCAGGTCACTCTACTATCACCCTCAAAATTCATCTTACCAAATAGTGGGTATTTAATATCCCCAAAGTACTAATAAAATTATGTTGTACTGCTCAATACTGGTTAATAAATTTCTATTGCTTAAAGGATACTGGGAAACCCTGGTGGCATAGTGGTTAAGAGCTATGTCTGCTAACAAAAAGGTCAGCAGTTCAGATCCACCAGGCACTCCTTGGAAACCCTATGAGGCAGTTCTACTCTGTCCTATAGGGTCACTATGAGTTGGAATCAACTCAGTGGGAACAGGTTAGGTTCAGGTTTTAAAGGATACTGTTCATTATGTCTAGAATCACAGTCTTTGATGATCTGTTCCCAACCTAACTTTGCAGGTTTATCTCTTAAAACAAAACCATTTACTTGCTATTTCCTCTCACACACTCACAGATAAAATGTGACATAAGGGAAACCTTTTGTTTTCCAAAGGTATCACATGTCCTCCCACTGTCATGCCTTCGCTCTTGTAAATTATCTCAGATACCTTTAGCCAGAAGGGATCTCTTGCACCTCTGAAATTTAGTAACATTTTATTTTGCATTTTATTTGTACTGCACTTATACAGCACTTTATGACTGTATAGACTTTATGACTTTTACTATAGTTTATGTATACTCTCTTTTTTCCATTCCTTCACAAGAGGTGTTGTTCGTATACCTCGGCATCATCCGTAACTTGTAGTACAATGCCTAACACATAATATTCTCTAAATACATATTTATTGAATTAGTATTAACTGAATTAATACCTTTCTCATAATAAAACCATAAACAAATATGAATTTATAAAGTGTATTATATTCAAAATATATGAAAAATGCTTCTAAATAATATATTTTAGTCATGTATCTTCATTTATGCATACTTATATATTTTAGATATATTAACAAACCAAAAACATATAGTCAAAGCTTCAAAATTATACCAGTGTCTTTACAGTTATTTCTTTGAGTTTAGGGTTGGAACAGCTCTTCAGAACATAATAAAAATGTCCCTTTTCTCAGATCCTCAACAGCAAAGGCCAACTGGGTATACAAAATGTATACTGAGATCGTAAGCTCTCTTATGCCTAAGAGAGCATTTTAGTTCACCTGCCATTCTAACATCTGGTTTAGAATATCAATTCTTAATAATAAGATAAAACATTAAAATTTACTGTACTCAAGGGTTAGCAGTTTAAATTGTGTCATAAGGAAAAAAATTCCCTTATTGTCATAGAGCTGGAACACCAAGCTGGCCTACCTTTAATAATGTAACATGCAGTGAAATATTCACATACGGAAACGTTATGTCATTTACTGCCTTCTAAAACTGTAAGTGCCCTCTTAAAGTTAGTATATTCTGACACTTTGCTACCCACAGATCGCATGCTGGAATTCACAGGAGTTAGGCATTAAAAATTGAAAGCAGAGTGCAGTTCCCTCAAATAGGATAATTGGAAGCCAGTGAAACATCTCAAATATGGGTATAGTAACAAGTAGACTGCTGGCAAAACACAAGTAATCTGGGCGTCGTATTTAAATTTTTAACTGACCCTTTGGCAAATCGAACCATGAAATGCTGTCTTTAAAGAAGTAAGCTTTGTTTTGCCAACCCTGTGCAGTTGAGAGACTAGCAACAATTTGCTCTACCAACATTATCTTAAAAAAAAAAAAAACAAATTTAAAATGTTCCTAAGAACAATATCCACATATGTTCTTTACGGTAATTGGTATGTTTTTAGGTGGCTTGAAGTATACAGAAGCCATTATCAAAGCTTCTTATGAATTAAGTAGAACAGTATGCTCATAGTTTGTACGCATAGTGACACGAGTGGAACAAGCAAGGCTCCTGTATACTTACAACTTATCTTCCCTGTTAAGGAACTACTTTTAGAATTCACTTTCTGAGTAAAAATATTCTATGGACTAACAGCTATGTTTCAAAATCTAAGATAGCTCTACTATCCTATCTAAATAACTCTCTTGTCTCTGGCTAATACCTAAATGTTTTTGATGAGAGAATTAATCCTTTAGCATTGTTTTTGTTGAAATGTTAATAGAACTAAGAGAACTATGCTTAGCCAGTAGAGGAGGGACTTGGCATAGAACATGAGGATGTTAGGTAGGCTCCAAGACAGAACAAAGTTCAGTCTGTTTGGTCTGATACATATTTTTACAGCTGCACCAATAAATAATATCATGATAAATGAAAAATAAATGGAAGTTGTCGATGATTTCATTCCACTTAGATCAACAATCAATGTCCATGGAAGCATCAGTCAAGGAATCAAAGGACTCGCTGTGTTTGACAAATCTGGTACAAAAGACCTTTTAAAAGTTTTAAAAAGCAAAGATGTCTCTTTTTGACTAAAGTAAGCTTGACCCAAGCCATGATCTTTCTAATTGCCTCATATGCATGCAAAAGCTGGACAAGGAAAAAGGAAGACTTGTCTCACCACCCAATATAAACTAGATCCTTGCCCGAATTATTTTCTATCATGTTTACCTATTATACTTCTTTGCTATAACCTCAAATCATAGTTCTATTTATTTTTACTTTAAAAAAAAAAAAAAAAAGTTCCAGCTACCCAGGCTCTAATATAAGTATCATGAGAGCAGAGGCCTTGTTCAGTCTTGTTTAGTGCTGCAGCCATGGCTCCTTTAACAGCCTCTGATAAGAATAGGCCCTCCATAAATATTTTCTGAGTGAATGAATGGATGAATGTTGTTGAAAAGGCAAATTCTGCTTTTGGCCTGCTTGTATTTTAATTAAGAGAAGTTACAAATATGCTGAAGCCAAATTGCACTACTTGAGGCATTTATATTCTTTTTATGTTCATTAAACTCTAAAATTTGGCGTAAGCAGAAAAGAGCAACATCACACATGTTGGCCAGGAAACTGTTTTGTTCTTATTTTTCTGCTTCATTTCACCTGTGTGACATTACACAAAATAAAAATTATTATACTACTGAATTTGTTTTATATATTTTCATTTATCCTGCCATTATCCAATTATGCTCTTCAAGAAGCTAGTTTACAATTAATGTCCTGCCAAAAATGTGTACAGCCTGTGCATTAACTATAAAATTCATCATCTCCTAGCTACAACTATTATGTGTATGTTTTCTTTAGAACTGCTGCAGTGGTCTTTGCTAAACTTGTGGTAAGATGGGTTATTTTACAGTAGATGTGTGAAAAGTACTATTTGTAAATAAGAAGGGTTTTGTTTTGAATGGGCGTGAACAATTCTTTTCCGCTTCCAAAGAAGCAAAAGACCAGATAGGATAACAGGGAACTGGCTCTTCCTGTTTGATTTCTTCAAAGCTTTGACATTAGTACATTTTATACCATTGCTGGAAAAGAAAGTACGATTCATATGCTCCTGGTCATCCTCAATTTCCCTTACAGAGCCAAAGTCTCTTTCATCGTTACATTCTGCAAGTTGTATTTATATGCATTGCAGTTTCTGCAACTGACTTCTTTCTTTCTCATCTCACGAGCATGCAACGAATCCACAACTCGTTATTAACACAAACGCTAAGCTTGTCTCATTCTTTCAGCAAAAGTTTTGACCTTCCAACATGTCCTCTAAATCCACTCTTCAAAACTTCCAGAGGGCTCAATGATCTTACTACTCCAAGTATGATATCAAGACCAGTAGCATTGAAGCATCTTAGAAATGCAGTAATGGGCCTTACTCTAGAACTGCTGAATCAGAATCTGAACTTTAACAAAGTCCTTGCATGATTTGAATGCTCATTATAAAGTTTGAGAAGCACTGCTCTATGACACACCCCTGAATAAATCCTCCAATGATGTCTCCTGAAAGAAATTATTAAGTCACCTGGCTCAGACTACCTCTCTAAACATCTCTCCTTGAGACTTTCTGCGTCAACTTATTCTCCAGTAACACTGACCTGCTTGTGATTCCCGATACTTTAAGAGCAGTTCTAAGCATCCACATTTTTGCTCATAGACCATTTAGTGCTACAGAATAGTTAAGAGTATGAATGTTGGCATTGGAGACAAATAGGATAAAATCCCAAGAAAATATATTAATAGCTGAGGGTTCTTGAGAAGATTACTTGACTTTTCTGAATGATAGTTCCTTCATCTTAAATACGGATAATTTTAGTACTTACCCTGTAAAGTTGCTATGAGGGCTAAATCAAGAGATACATGTAAAGCATTTAGTCACAGTGTCTGGCAAATAGCAAGCATACAATAAATACTGATAACATTTCAACAACCTCCAGGAAACTTCAGCTCCTCATTTTTGTGACCAAAACCACCTGGGTGAGATGTTCTCTGATTAACTCTCTCCCAATTCCACCTGAATTAGGTATCATTCCTTCTCACTTCCTTCATAAATTTTGATACCTAAATTAACGATTTCAGAAACTAATTCTCTAAAAGTTCTGTAAGGATGGGAATTCATCTATGTGGCATAAATTGTTTCTCAAAGAGGGCATCTAAGAAGTGGCTAAATACAAAGACAAAAGAATAAAAATGTTAGTGTTATGGAAACTTCAGGTAACCTTGGATTTCCGTTCCTACTCTCATCTTCACTAGAAGAATCACGGTCTTGTTTGGGCCAGCAATGGGCTTACTTACAAGAATGTGTTTCCCCATCTTGGATCTGTCATAATGACATGTTGTGGCCAATGAGACACAAATGGAAATTGGCTTTTCACAGAGGCAGGCTCTTTTGTTATTCTTCTGTCCTTCTTCCTGTGTTCAGTGCAGACCAAAGCCTACATATATGTCATGACTACCAGACAGCTGTGAAGATGAGAGTCACACACCAAAGACGGTTAAGCAGAAAGAAAGATCCTAAAATATCCACTGATAATATTTTTAACTCAGAACTGCCTACATAGGGATTTCATGGAAGATGAGGAAGAAAAATATTTTTTTTCATTAAACCACTGTATTTGGGAACCTGTTACACGCAACCAAAGGCTAACAAAGGATTAATTAGTTATCTATTCAAAGTATTCAAAAAAAAATTTATTTCAAGTACTTAGGTTACCAAAAAAATGAAACCAGTCCTGTTGCCAACGAGGTGATCTGACTCATAGTGACCCCCTAGTGACTCAGGTTACTGCTACATTTAGTATAACATTTACTATTCACACACATACACACACAAAGGTATCCAATAGCTTAAATCAGTATAAACACACATTCATTACCTTAAATATTTAATATTTTAAGGTTTTTAAAGAAGAGTTGGTTTGCTGATTTTTTTTCCAAGTTTGTATATATAATGGAATAAAAACATGGATATACTTGAAATAAAGTGCTTAAATAGGCACAAGGAAAAATTCCTGTTCAGTAAGAATATTTTGGCCATAGAAGCAACAGCCAAGAAATCAAATGATATATTGCATTGGCAAATCAGTTACAAAGACCTCTTTAAAGTGTAACAAAGCAGTCACTTTGATGACTACAGTGCTCTGACCCAAGCCATGGTCTTTTCAGTTGCCTCACATGTGTGTGAAAGTTGACAATGAAAAAGGAAATCAGAAAAATTAATGTATTTGAATTTTGATGTTGGTGAAGGATATTGAATATACTTTGGACTGCCAGGAAACTGAACAAATCAGTCTTAGAAGAAATACAGGCAGAATGTTCTTTAGAAGCAAATATGGTGATGCTTTGACTTGTGCACTTTGGATACATCATCAGGAATGATCAGCCTCTCATTAGAAAAGGACATCCTATTTGGAGCCCTGGTGGTGCAGTGGTTAAGAGATTGGCTACTAACCAAAAGGTCGGTAGTTCAAACCCATCAGCCTCTCCTTGAAAACCCTATGGGTCAGTTCTCCTCTGTCCTTTAGGGTCACTATGAGTAAGAATTGACTTGACAGCAGTTGGTTTGGTTTGGTTTTTTATTTGGTAAAGCAGAGGTCAGTGAAAACAAGGGAAGCCTCAATGAGCTGGATTAACACAAGAGCCACAACAATGGACTCGAACATACCAAAGATCATGGAGATGGTACAGAACAGGGCAATGTTGTGTTTGATCAGACAAGGTCTCCCTAAGTCGGACTCGACTGCAACTAACAACAACAAGAATGTTTTATTTGCTAATGTAAGCTAGCAAGATATTTAGTCAATAAAATTTACTCTTCAATTGTTTTTATAAGTCTTATTTTCTGTATTTTTAGGATGAGAAGGCTATCTGATTTAAAGCAGGATATTAAATAAATCCAGGGAGGGAGTCAACAATGTCATAAAATTATACACCATATTTTCTGTGCATGCTTATCTTTCTGTGGAGAGTTTCCACAGCTTTCAATGGCTTACCAAGCTTCATGTGATAATGGCTCTGCTTAAAGGAAGAGGTCATTGCTTCAGTATTATTTCCACACCTCAACATTACCTTCACTTCTCAAACACAAAGCAACTACATCAGCAGAAAACAAACAAACATAATTTATGTAGTTTTAGAGCTTAGTCTCTGATCTCCATCTTCTGGAATTTTTTTTTTTTTTTTTAAGGCAGAAAACCAACAAATGTAGATTCTGGTGCAAACTCTTAATTTATACACATATAACATCAAAAACTTACTTTGCTGATTCTGCTCTCATTCAACTAAATTTAGACACCAGTAATGAAAGCTGCAATTTTCCTTTGAAAATTAAAAATCTGCAGCAATAATTGTATCTGCACCTACTTTCTGCCTATTTTTGCAATGTTCAAAAATATTCATATGGCTGAAGAGCAGGTGTTTGCTACGGCATGTGTTCCATGACTGCTTTCCCGTGCTAAACAAGAACTCAGCAGCATATTAAACCCACACCCAGGTGCACAAGGAGGACGCATCTCCAAATGCCCAACCCCATGAAGAAAATAGCACTCAAGAATCCTCAGCCCTGCCAGAGAGGTTCTCAGTCTTTGTACTTGAGGTTGACAAGAAAGCCACCATTTCCCTTGGCTCCTTGCACGGTATGAAGCTTACAATAAGCATTCTTTGCATATACTAACGTAGGATTCATTACATTTAGCTTTCGAAAGATTTTCTCTTTCTGGCATGTCCTGGGGATGGGTAAGTAGTATATGATCTAACAATGCCATAAAGCCAAGCAAAAGTTACTGCAGCTTCCATTAGACTGGAAGCTTATGGAAGGCAAAGAAGCTAAGTGTAAGACCTTCTGTACACTAAACCCACTGCTGTTGAGTCGATTCCGACTCATAGCGACCCTATAGGACAGAGTAGAACTGCCCCATAAAGTTTCCAAGGAGCGCCTGGCAGATTCGAACTGCTGACCTTTTGGGTAGCAGCTGTAGCACTTAACCACTGTGCCACCAGGGTTTCCACACTAAACCCAGCAATAGAATATCCTGAAAAATCTTTGTGACATTACACATTAAATCAATGACATTACATATTAAAACAATTAAGTCACCATGATAAGGCTGGATGGTAAACACTATGACACCACACTCCAGAGCAAAATAACAGGGAGAAAAGCAGCTGGTTCCTCAGTAGCATTCATAACAAGACAAAATGTGCTCAGAGCAAGCAGAGGGACTGGTCTTAGAGACCAAAAGCTAAGTGGAATCTCCAAAGTAGAAATTCTTATCATTAGTAAGTATAATATGATAATCCTTTAATGGTAAAACACATAGCAATTACTAAAATAGAGGACAAATTGAGCCTGTCTGTCAGATAATATTCCCACAGAGCAAGTAACAGAAAGTCAGATTCAATTTGGCTTTAAAAAATAAGAAAAAAATATTAGCTCATGCAGCAGAATATACAGCTCTAGAAGGGACTTCAGGTTTGATTGATCACGTAGCTTAATGCTGTCATCAGGGGTTTAGATGCATTGTGTCATTTTGGTCTGCATCCACATTGTTGACTGCGTCTTAATCTGGTTTCCAGACTTACTGTTGGAGGGTGAACAGAAGCAGCCAGGATTGCATGTGCTCTTGTTTATGGGCAATAGGAGAGATCAAGAGAGACTCACAGGAATGAGGAAGGCCTTTGCCAGAAATACTCAGGAAGCTTCCAGATATTTCTTTGACTAGAACTACAAAACTTAAATAAGGGAAGTGGGGGTTTCTTTGCTTTGTCTTGTTTTGTCCAATAACATCTACCTCTGGAGCAGAGGACAGAAGTGATATTCAGTCCCCTGATGTACTCACGAGCTGCTGCTGAGGTGCGGTGAGGGTTAGAGTGTGGATATATGAATAAAAACCTGGTTTGAGGAAAAATCATATTCAAAATAGTACATAAAATAGAGGATGTGTGGGGTGAAAAGAAGATTTCTCCTAGTTAGAGATTTAATTAAAGACAGCAAAATGATCTGGGTGTGAAAGGAATATCTCTCACAGGTAGCCACGATGCAGTAAAGAAAACCTGTAGGTTTTGTAATTATCCTGGCAAAAACAGATTTCAAAAAGTGACAAAAATGTTTAATTTACTAAAAAGAAAATCCCCAAAGATATTTTCCTAAGTGTAACCAAGCCAGTTGCGGTTGAATTGACCCCAGCTCACGACAACCCTGTGTGTGTGTCAGAGTAAAACAGTTTTCAATGGTTGAGTTTTCAGAAGTAGATCAGCAGGCCTTTCTTTCAAGGTGCCTATGGGTGGACTTGAGCCTCTGACCTTTTGGTTAGCAGTGAGCATGTTAACTGTTTGCACCACCCAGGGACTCCTTACCTAAATAGAAAGCCACAGAAAGAAAAGAGCTGTTGCCTGAATGAAATATGGGGCATCATTTATCCTACACATGTGGAGGAGACAAACCGTTTGCCATGGAGTCAACTCCAAGCGCCATTTGTACCAGAGTAGAGCTGCGATCCACAGGGTTTTCAATGACTGATTTTTGGGAAGTAGATACATCTATTTTAATTCACCAAGAAGAGTCCTACCTGCCTTCTTTGGTGCCTTCCACTTTCCGATCCTGGCCCTGTACTGCGATAATGCAGAGACAGTATCTCAAGGTAACGTTCATTCCAGCCAGAATCAGGGTGCTCCCGGAGAGATCCTAGTGGATCAGAAGGCAGCTGAAAGATCTGGGACTTAGGACATATCACTGGCCAAGCAGAGCAATTCTGCCCAACCTGGCACGTGGCACATAGAGTCTGCAAATGTTGCTTTTTCTCCTTCAATTTCTGTTTATGCCATTCCAGCTGAGTATTTGGTGGCCTCATTTACCTGTCCTTTGTTTGAACGTCTTCGTTTAATTTACAGCTCTCCACTCCCCCATATATCCATACAGCATGCCATATTTTGTTATTTCATCTCATCATGTCTTGATTATCAAACTTAATTTTTAAAGATGCATCTTAAAGAAGCAGGCTTTTACGCAGCAGGCTTTTAACATGCATTTGTACCATAAAATATGCCCCAAACTTTCTTCCCCCAAAGCAGTCGCTTGTTTACAACCTAGACATATTTAAGCAACACTTTCTTATCCTCTTAAACCCACTATCAAATAGATAGGTATTATAAATTTTATACTAGCACTCCTAAACCTGACATTGCAATATGTGAGGCACCCTCATAGTTCTCTACTTTATATATTATTTTTATGGTGAGAATTAAAGCTTTTATGAGGCTGTAATTTTTGACATTATCATTGCTTCCTGGGAACTCAATGTTACCCTATTCTACAAAAAGCTAAACAGGAGAAAGAACATATTCCCAAGGTCAAGTGAACGCTCCAGATCTGGCAGTCAGCAGATCTAAGCAAAAAAAATCACTGAATTTAATTGAAAATGTTTTTGCTCCACTAAAAAAAAAAAAAAACCTAATTTTTAAAAATACAAGTTACTTTTATTTACAAAAAGGATCTGGAAATTAAAATGCTAATGCTTGGAACCTCATGACAGACATATTTGATTACTATAAATAAAGTCAAAATATTTTAAAAGGAATCAGTTATAGAAAACTTATGAAAGCAAATGATTTAAGAGGAACCATTAAAAACAAATAATATATATCAAAAAGTAGAACTACTTCATTCAAGAAGTATGTAGTATGCCTCAAATATTTCCTCTGGGAAATATAAAGAGGAGTACATACAATGCCTGTCCTTCAGGACCTTGAAATATAATAATATAAAATATGATGGAAGGCAACATGGCGAAACTCTTTGGCAATGCCAAATAAATTTGGATTATGAAAATATTGATAGAAAACACAGGAAGAAAAACTTTCACGTTAGCTTCATTGCATATTATTGACCCAATTCACTGGACAATTCCTTAAGATTCATCCAGTGAAGCATTGTGGTACAAAGGGAATAAAATAACTTGGAACCAGCTCTTCTGTTTCTTGGAAAAATGTCCAAGAATAAATTCTCTAATTTATCTGATATTAGGTTTTCTCATTTTAAAACAATCGTAAACTAACCAACCAACCCATTGCCATTGAGTCAATTCAGACTCCTAGCAACCGTATAGGACAGAGTAGAACTCTCCCATAGTGTTTCCAAGGAGCAGTCAGTGGATTTGGACTTTAGGTTAGCAGCCATAGCTCTTAACCACTATGCCATCGGTCATAGTAACACTTATATCATATCATAATTAATATTGGGTTCAATCATATTTATTCACTACTACTTTTTATTGAAGGATTCCTGGTGATGCAACGGTTAAGCAGTTAGCTCCTAACTGAAAGGTCAGGGATTGGAACCCCCCAGACACTCCATGGAAGAAAAGACTTGGAAATCTGCTCCTGAAAAGATTTTAGCCTAGAAAAACCTATGGGCCAGTTCTCCTCTATCCTATGTTGTTGTTCGGTGCCATCGTGTCAGATCTGATTCATAGTGACCCCATGCACAACAGAACGAAACACTACCAGGTCCTGCGCCATCCTCGCAATTGTTGCTATGCTTGAGCCCTTTGTTGCAGCCACTGTGCCAATCCACCTCATTGAGAGTCTGTCCTATAGGGTTGCTGTAAGTTGGAATCAACTCTATGGCACACAAAAACAACATTTTTGTTCGAAAAATTTGAATAACATTAATCGTTTTAACTATTTTAAGGGGTATATTTTATATAATCTTTAGCATTTTCACAATATTCTGCAATAAGCACTGTCAAATTTCAGAATATTTTCATCACCCTAAATAGGAACCCTACACTTTTCAATTTCCCACTTCCCCATCTTCTGGCTACCACTAATATGAATTTATCTCTATGGATTTTCCTATTCTGGACATTCCATATAATACATATAATATGTGGACTTTGTGTCTGGCTTCTTAGCTTAATGTTTTCAAAGTTTATCTATGTTGTAGTGTGTATCAGTATTTCATTCCTTTTCATGGCTGAATAATATACCGTTTTATGGGAATACCACATTCTGTTTATCCATTCATCAGTTGATGGACAATTGCGTTGTTTCCACTTTTTGGTTATTATGGATAATGCTTTTATGAACATTGTGAACAAGTTTTTGTGTGAACATACATGGATTAGACAATATTTTAAAGGACTAATATTACCTGATGGTGCCCAATATTACCTAATATTAATAGCTCCCCCTCACCCTGAAGAAGTCCTCCACAATGGAACAACACCTAATACCCATGTGACAAATGTCAGAAGTTGCCTTGCTCTGTTCACCTCCTTCTCTGCCTAAGAGGACCAAGCAAATCAATCTATATTTTTCCATATGCCCAGAGTCTCTAAGCTCTGAAAGCACCCATATCTAGTAGCAGTTGTTGTCATGTTTCTGAATTTTTCTTTTTTTTTTAATCTGATTATTTAGTTAAATCTCATTATTACTTTTAATGGTGCACTGTGAAGAATTAAGGAACTCTTCCAAATTTTGTACAGGGTGAAAAGCAGAGAACAATCGAAGTGTTTACACCACCAGCAGTCTCTGGTAGAGACAGACTCTGCTAGTGGAGTGCTGCCTCCCAGGAGACAGGGGAATCAGAAGGAAGGGTGTTCTGACTTGGGGTGGGAGAAGCAGAGTGAAATGGATCTTTCAGAAATATTCAAGGGAGCACATGCAGAATGCTAAATTCTTATGAGGACAAGTGAGGACACTAATCACCATAGATGGTACATTACAGAAAGTGTGACACCATTTTTTAGAAAAATAGACTAATGACCCCTGGATATGCTTGTTATGTAACTTCTTGTGTTCGTATCTTGTGTCATCTATTAGGCTGTAAAATACTAAAGAGTAGGAATATGCTGCTTTTTTAAAAATTATTATTCCTTTCTTTTACCCAAACCTTTTAACAATTAGCACTAGTGAAATACAGAGTTGCACTATACATTTCTTTTCCAGAGGGATGGTGTCATGGATTGAATTGCGTCCCCCCCAAAATATCTGTCAGCTTGGCTAGGTCATAATTCCTTTGTATGCTTATATGATTGCCTACCATTTTATCTTCTGATGTGATTTCCCTGTGTGTTGTAAATCCTGTCACTATGATGAAATGAGATGGATTAGTGGCAGTTACATTGATGAGATATAAAAGATTAGATAGTGTCTTAAGCCAATCTCTTTGAGATATAAAAGAGAGGATCGAGCAGAGAGACAGGGGACCTCATACCACCAAGAAGGCAGTGCTGGGCACAGAGCGCATCGTTTGGACCTGAGGTTCCTGCGCTCAGATGCTTCCAGACAAAGAGAAGATTGATGACAAGGGCCTTCCTCCAGAGCCGACAGAGAGATAATGTCTTCCCCTGGAGCTGATGCCCTGAAAATGGACTGGTAGCCTACTAGACTATGAGATAATAAATTTCTCTTTGTTAAAGCCATCCACTTGTGGTATTTCTGTTACAGCAGCACTAGATGACTAAGACAGAGGGAAAATTCCAATCTCTTTTTTTTTCTTAATAATACTTTTAAAGTCTTCACTGTTTCCTTTTTTGTCTTCATATTCTTTGATGTTTACCTGAAATTGAATATCAGAAATACATTTTTGCCTTATATCTATTTCTTAGGTGATGGCTTAGTCATCTAGTCCTATTATGACAAAAATACCACAGGTGGATGGCTTTAGCAAAAAGAAATTTATTTCCCCGCAGTAAAGTAGTCTAAAAGCCTAGATTCGGGCATCAGCTTTAGGGCAAGTCTTTCTCTCTCTGTCGGCCTTCTCATCAATGTTCCCCCATAACAGGAGCTTCTCCACACAGGGACACCAGGTCCAAAAGGACACGCTCTTCTCCCGGCACTGCTTTCTTAGTGGTATGAGGCCCCCCTCCTGTCTCTCTACTAGCATCTCTCTTTTATATCTCAAAAGAGATGCCTCAAGACACAATCCAATCTTACAGATTGAGTCCTGCCTCACTAACACAACTGCTGCCCTTCCCTCCTCATTAACATCATAAAGGCAGGATTTACAATATATAGGAAAATAACACAATACCAGGAATCATGGCCCAGCCAAACTGATACACACATTTTTGAGGGGACTTAATTCAATTCATGACAGATGACTAAGTTCATTCATTTATTCATGCATCCATTCCACAAACAGTTATTGACCTTTTTTTTTTTTTTAATGTGTATGTTAGAATGACAATGTCAATTAGAATGAAAGAGCTCATACTTAGATCCATTCATGATTTCTCTTCACTTTGTTTCTCCCTGGAAAAGTTCTGTCAATATTCTAATAAACAGGAATAAATATGCCCCATGTCATAAAACATTATTAAAGGTATTTCTGGAGGATACACTTTGGTGCTCACACATGACATTTTAGCAATTACCTACTCCATAATAAAATTTTCCTTGGGCCTACATTTAGGTCATCTCTACAGCTGTTATTGCTCCTACATACTAAAATGCACTAGATGATTTATTTCAGCCTTTTGCCTTGCTTTGCCCACTTTCGATTTATGTCTCTTTCCTCGTTCACAACCAAGGATCTTTTTTGACTGATTTATTAGACTTGAATTTGGGTTTTGAAACCATTTGGTCACAAGAAGAATTTTTATTAAAAAACAAAAAGTCAGACTTTTATTCAGTCATCTAAATATATTACAAAAGTTAAACTTTTTTTAAAAAAAAAGAAGACAGAAGAATTGATACCTTTGAATTGTAGTGTTGGTGAAGAATATTGATTATAACAGGGGCTGCCAGAAGAAGGAACAAATTAGCCTTATGAGAAATAAAATCAGAACGTTCCTTAGAAGGATGACAAAACTTCACCTTGCTTACTTTGGACATATCATGAGGAAAGACCAATCGCTAGAAAAAGACACCATGTTTGGTAGAGGGTCAGAAAAGCTAGAGATACCTTCAATGAAATGGATTGACATAATATCCACAACAATGGGCTCAAACATTCCGAAGATCATGAAAATAGAACAGGACCAGGTAACATTTTGCTCTGTTGTATATAAGGTCGCTATAAGTTGGAGCCGACTCAGCGACAACTAACAGCAACAACAAATATAAATACCAAAATCAGAAGCACCATTTCCTCTGCCATTCATCCTAATATAATTAATTACCCTCCCTGTACCTGCTCATAACGTTGACCCCTTGCATTAAATTGGTGTCATCTGTGTAAGTTTCAATGTACTTATGAAATTGTTCTCATGAGCTGATCACTGTGCAGGTAGGTATTTGTGAACATAGCTTCGTTTGTCATATTCGATTACATGCATTGATTGTCTTTAGGCTCTAGGCATATTTTTGCTAGGCGTAAGTTTATAAGACCCTCTGGATCAGAGTCACTGACTACCCAGCTGCCATTCTCATTTGGCTCAGGACTCTGAAGCTCCGCCCCTGACATGGCCAAGTTAATTGGCTGTGGCTTTCTATAACCTGCATCACTGCTTCTCTGCACTGGCACAGATAACAAATTGCTTGCTTTTTTTTAAAAAGCATAGGGAATGTGGTGTAGTTAAATGAAAAATATTTCCAATTAAACATCTCATTTTTTCATAGCTCTTCCCCATTTTGGTTTGAGGAACAAGTGCCCTACGTTTTAGTTGATTTGTTTGTAGTTTCTTTTCCCTTCAAAGACTAAAAAATTGGATTATGGCTTCACCATAGTGTGTATAATTGAGATCTATTCAGTGCATTTCCTAGTTCTTTATCAGCATTGTTTTGTGTAGAAACTACAAAATAGTTGTATATGGGTTATTCCTTGTCAACATGAAGCATGGATTTGTAGATAAAATGCAATGAGTATAGTCTAAAACATTTTCTGTAAATTTGCATATAATCACACACATAGGAAAGTATATGTTTAATCTTGTGCTTTGGAGCAGAATATATTAATATAAAATATGTTATCATGCTGCTTTGTACTCAAAAACCTATGCGAAATGCTTACAGAACTCAAATTCCGGTAATATTCTAACAAAGCTATGCACCCATTTTTATGGATGTATCCATTTAGCAAACATTACCTAATTGATCCAGCAACTCTGAAAAAACTAGGAATAACATGGGATGCAAAGATGAACAAAATAGAGACTTTATTTCAAGAATCTTAGAATCTGGTGGATAAAACAAGAAAAACTGTAAAATAAAATAGTGCAAAATTGTGTTTCTCTGTGGTGTCATAGAAATTCAAATACAGGAGAAATGGAATTTTAGAGGAAAATAATAATCCTTAGGCACCCAAGTTCAAGCTGGAGCATAAAAAGGAGGAAGGCTTCCAAATGGGTGAAACATAAACAGACTGATGCTTAAAAGACAAGTAAGAGCTAGTCAAGGTGTAGAAATGCCCCAAATGAGTACACACAACAGAGAGAAAAAAAAAGGCCAAGATGAGTACTGGGTGATACCAACAACTGAAAAGAAAGGCCTGATAGAAGTGAAAAAAAAATGAGAAGACTGTTGTGTTATCCAAGACAAAAGAGGAAAACTCCTAGAAGGGAGAAGTGGTTAACAGTAACAATTGATACTGAGAGTCCAAGTAACTAAAAAAAAACCCATTGCCGTGGAGTCCATTCAGATTCACAGCAACCCTATAGGACAAAGTTGAACTGCCCCATAGAGTTTCCAAGGAGTGCCTGGTGGATACAAATTGTTGACCTTTTTTTTAGCAGCCATAGCTCTTAACCACTACACCACCAGGGTTCCTGAAAGTCTAAGTAAAATAAACCAAAAAATATCAAATATTTGATTTGGATGTCATTGGTGCCCTATAGAGAGAGCTTTCAATAGAGTGGTTGCTGTAAAATCAAACTGAGATGGATTGTCTGAGAATTAAGGTTAAGAGAGCATAAAGGAGACCCAAGAGTAGAACTTCTTGACATGGAAGGGGACAATGAGAATCTTGACTAATTCAGAATCTCTCTCTCCCCTAGGTTCTGAAGAATGTCTCCATATTTGGCCTGATAGAATGGGTAGCGGTATTACAGTCATTCAGAGAGGACACTGAATGCATCTCACTCCAAGTTGGCACCGGATGCTCACAAGAGAAATTTCTATATAGAAAAAGACGAGGGTCAAAGAAGGTTTATATTGCAGGTTCTTGTAAACTTAAATCCAGTTAATTTATTGTGTTCAAACCAATTTATGATGGCAAAAATTGCTTTCTTTACCAGATAGTCTGCTCTAGACCTCTGGCTAATTTTCAGGTCCTAACTTGTATCAGTTAAGTTTGTTCACATACTTGTATGAGGCTAATACAATTACTCTTGTAAACCAGATTCTTACCTTTAACTTTAGGTATTTGTTTTAAATCTGTCCTTCAGCAATGACCAAGGAGACAACTTCATTTCTTAGCCTGAATACCTCTAAAACAAGGCCTTCTGGTGCCATGAACCGTAAAAGAAGATCCTTCGTATTCATTACTTTTGGCCCAAGTGAAATATTCCACTCTCCCCTATACCAAAAGCAAAAACAAACAAACAAACAAAAAAAATTGCCATAGAGTGGGTTCTGACTCATAGCAGCCCTATAGGACACAGTAGAGCTGCCCCATATTTTGGTTGATTTTTTTTTTTTTTTTAGTTTCTTTTTCCTTCAAACGCTTTAAAAAACTGGACTTTTGTTTCATCATAGTGTGTATAATTGAGATCTATTCAATGCATTTTCTAGTTCTTTAACATTGTTTTATGTAGAAACCACAAAATAGTTGTATATGAGTTGCTACTCCTTGTCAACATGGAGCATGAATTTGTAGATAAAATGCAATGAGCAGTATAGTCTAAAACATTTTCCTTAAATTTAGATATAATCCAAGGAGTGGCTGGTAGATTTGAACTGCCGACCTTTTGGTTAGCAGATGAGCTCTTATCAACTGTGCCACCAGGTCTGTCCTATGTTAATTATATCCCCTAGTCAATATTTTTTTTTTTTTAGTCAATATAGGTAATCTCAAGGAAAGGTCTGTCAAGATCAAATAAGTATGTGTTTTGCAAAACGCTTTTGTAGCCATTTGCACATAATCAATCCCTACCATTGGAGGAATTGTTTGGGACCCTTTGAATGTTGTACTGTTTCTAGCTGTGTTGTAGTTTAAGGCATATATGGTGTTTTTTTATTAGGTGAGTTTCCTTCCTTTTTTTTTTTTTTTTTTTGCTGTGGGCTTTTCTTATAGGCATGGTTCATAGGTCCAGCAATTTATTAAAATGTTCAAATGGATAAGAAGGAAACCCTGGTGCTGTGGTGGTTAAGAGCTACCTTTGCAACCAAAACGCTGGCAGTTCAAATCCACCAGGCGCCATCTCAATTGTTGCCTGCTGAGGTTGGTTTAAGTATTTCTCTCTGACCATGAGCTTTTTGACTACAGAGGCAAGGTCTTTACCACTTTATGCACCAAGTGCCTAGTTCAGAGCTTCGTATATAATAGTCATTTAATAAATGTGGTTTGAAGGAATGAGCATATAAGCTAAGGGAGTACTGTTGTTAAGATACGGACCCAGTAATATGTCTTAGAGGCCTAAAGATACTACTTTGCTTTAATCATGAGTCAGGACACTCATTTTTGAGTCATGTAAAATATTTATCTTTCTACATTCTTCCAGTGATATAAACAACTGTTTATTTTTGAAGGTTAAATTCTTAATCCTTTCCGAAGAGAGTAAACACAGTGGTTTGCAGAGGTTTGATTTTTATTTTCAGTTTGGTCTGTATATTTCCTTGAATCTTTAGTACAAAGGCTTTCTCTCATCCCCAAACTCAAACTGAAATTGCATAACCTGTTAATGCTTCATTTAGTTTATGAGTACCCAGTCGGTGCAGTTGCTTGGATGTCGGCTTGCCCTTAGAATTTTTTTTTCCCCCTGCATCAATGTTGTCCCTCTTGATTGTCACTGAGGATTGCATCTGTTTAACTTCCTTTCCGTTCAGCGAGATCACTTCTGTTCTGAGCTGTAGCCTAAAGCCAGAGTCTGAATCTTGGAGTAAGTAGTTCGTTTTGTTAGGCTTCAATCAGCTCAGAGGTATGTGGCCTTGCACTTGTAATGATGGTACAGAGTAAGGAGAAAAAGTACTTGCCCTTGTGAGCACTTGCTGGCTCTTTTGACGATAAGGGCAAAGCTGTAGTTTCTATGAAATCATGTAGTTCCTCAGTGCTTAGGTTGTTAAGGAAAAACCATGTAGGAAATAGCATTGTTAAGGCATTTTGCTATTTTTTATGGTTGAAAAGTAACATTAACTTCCCTTAAAAAGTTAATGAGGGTGGATGGATTTCTTGTTTCATTCTAACTGATAAGTTAGTACCATCTTCATAGACTCTTTTCCTGCCTCTGTGGAGGCAGAAGCCATAACATTCTAGAAAAATCCAAGTCCTCTTAAAGATTAAAACCAAATCCAACTCCCCCCCAAAAAACTGCATCCTTTTGATATTTTCAAACTTTCTAATTTAAAAAAACAAAAGCGCATAAAACCAAAAAGACCCCCCCAAAATAATACAAATGAACTTGAGATATATTTTCCGCAGGTGCAGAGAATATTGGAGATAGACCTAATCTTGATGATAACATGTATGGATATCAACCTACTGATAACAAGTCTGGATACATTCAGTGCCAAATAATAGCTCATATTGAGATCCTGGGCGTGCTTGGGCTTCTTCCATTAGACTTGAATGATTTTGCAAAGAAGCTTTAGAGCAGTGCTCTAGGCTTTAATCCACATCTGCATCTCATTATCTCTCTCATCTTCGCATCCTCCAAATACTCATATTTTCATATCCTTCGCCTTGTCCTCTTGCACCAAATGCCTTCATGTGTGCACAGGTACTTAATCAATGCTTCAGCATGATAATGATTTATGGTGCTACGGTCATTTTTTTTTTTTTTCAGGCCTTAATTACCTAACAGGTAAAACTAAATCAATAAGTACTTAGCATCTGTAGAAACAGAAGGTATTTGTCTGCTAAACAGTGTGGTTGTGAGGAGTTTTACATCTCAGTAAACGAAGAGATAACAAAGCCTACTGCTACTTTGGGTTGATTTATGTTATGTCAAAAAATGCTAATCCGGGAAAGGCTCTCCAATGCCCTGAAGGCCATTTAAAGGGTGAAAGTTTAAATGTCCTATTTCTGCCCTTCTTCCCCTGTAACTACCCATCTTAGATTTGCTGTGAGACTGTGCTAGATCACACCCTGACCGGTCCTGGTGCTAGCTCTTTTTACTATGTCAGCAGTCTCTGTTAACAACCTATTATAGCAAAGCAGTCAAGAGTTCAGCTAGGTAGGACATCAATCCAACAAGAAGGCAGCGCAGTGTTAAAGGAGAGGACCTCTTCAGTCAAATTGGTTTTCATACAACTGCATGTTTAGATACACACTCAATTTGATGACAACAGTTTCATGTTTTCCCCATAGTATGACATAGAAAGCCTTTTTCAGATGATTAAATGTCTTTCAAAGCATGAAGAATATTTTGTGTGTTTCAATTAGAATTTCATGCATCCACATGCCACTGGAAGACATAAAATATGAGGTGTTTTATTTTTAAGAGTGATCACTTCTTTAGAGTGTGCATTTTTGTCATTTATGATTTTTTGTGCATGTAAGATAGCAACTGCATGTAATTATAATTGACCCATTATAGAACTTTTTTTTGAAAATTTTTTTTTTGTTGTTGCAGTGTTTTTTATTCTATTGTCTATTAATATAATCAGTGTTTAGTTATTAAATCTTTATTTATTTTTTATCTTTATTATGTAAGGGATTTGGGGCAACTTAAAAAAAATAAATATAATTTTTAATTGACCATTTTGGGTCAATTAGACAATCACATGTGGAATTATACCACTAAATTTATAAAACAAAGTATAATATTTTTTTAAATGATTTACTTTCTTAAACCCAATAAGATGAGTTATATTTTTAAATACTGCAGTGACTTAATATATTTTTGTTAAACAAAAACAATTACCAAAATATGAAAGTTGTATAGAAAGGTCATTTTAGACGAAAGAATACTGCATAGCCCTAGATGACTGAAAAATAGGCTGCCTTTTTAGGAGGGTCTGTGAGCCTCGCCCTTAGCGTGGAGTCCATTACTTCTTCAGAACTTACCTGTGAATTTTATGTTTCACAATATAGCTGTCATTGTTGCTTTTATTAGTGATAGAGCGTTGTCTTTTATTGTCTGGAAATACCTGTGTGTAGTCGAGGTAAATTATATGAACTTGTTTTCTAAAAGTAGGACATTGTATCAAAGACTCAACAGTTTTCCTCTTAAATATTTTTAAGAATGAATATTTTAGAGGGCCCACTTATCCTTAAAGCATTTATCAGTTATTACCATCAAAGAGAGGAATCAGAACCTTTGATTTCCTGGAAATTCTCTCTACCGATATTCATGCATTTGGTATAAAGTTAAGTTCATTTAAAACGCTAGGCATATTCTCAATTTCCATACTTTGAGCACACGAATGGAGAAAGAAAGTAGATTAAAAAGAGCTTGTGCTTCGCTTTGTCTCAATATAGCTTTATTACCGATATTGTACTGCATCTGCAAGCAGGTTAGTATATACTGTGACCAATATGCAAAGCCCGACGCAGATACAAACAGAATGCCAATTTCAAAAGCAGATAAAGGTTTCACCTACAAAAAAAAAAAAAGTTTGATTTAGGGCTATAGAAGGAAGGGTAATACAAAATACAAGAGCGAACGTTCACTGAGTTCACATTAGTAAAAGGTTAAAGGTGAGGTTTAGAATATCATTAGTTGCCTTCGAAACTTATTTTTGAAAGTCATTTTTTTTGTTGTTGCAGTGTTTTTCATTAGATTCTTTTTTATTACTATACTTAGTATTTAGTTATTATATTGTTATTTATATGGTTAAATGCTACGGCAGCTAACCAAAGGGTCAGCAGTTTGAATCCACCAGGCGCTCCTTGGAAACTCTATGGGGCAGTTCTGCTCTGTCCTGTAGGGTCGCTATGAGTCGGAATCGACTCCACAGCACTGGGTTTTTTTTTTCCTTATTCTGTAAGTGGTTGGAGACAACTTAAAAAAGACAATTTTAAGTAAAATAGAAAATTAGAATAGTAAGCCTAGAAGGTGGCAATGAAATGACATTTGTAATTTATTTTCTTCAATTATTTAGGCCATATACACGTAAATGTGTGTTTTTTTTACTCTTACTGTCTCACATACAGTTTTAGATAGAATGATATGACATTTAATCTATAACGTGGTATTATTTAGAAATGAAAGTGCATGTATGACATAATGCAATTACATTTCAATTTGAAATCCTTACTAAATTATTAGAAAACGTTATTATAATTTTCAGTCACAGAAGGAGTTTTGAGTCACGAGAGAACACAAGAAGAAAGCATGTGGTGTAAAATTTACTTGTGAAACTGTTAGGAGAATGGTGTACATTATATGTTTTGGTTTCCTGATATGCCAAATGGAAATAATATTAACTGCTTAATCTAACTCACAAAGCTCCACTAGAATTTATAATAGGCTTTATGTGGGTTGCTTCATAACTATGGGTTGTAAGTTGGATGTTCATAAACCAGGAACTGCCTATAATGTTGCTAATTAAGTAACTAAAGTGTAACTAATTGAACAAATAAAATAAATCTACATGTATTCATAACAGTGTCACAAAATGAGAAATATTAGCATATCTCTTTGAGATGGCTTTTTTGCACTTTATTTCATAAAAACCAAAAATTCTAGGAGTACTCACAATTTTACATATGAAAATATGTTGCATTTAGAAATAGTTGATGATAATTTATATTAATTATAGCTTTAAAATAGTGAGTAAAATACTATTATGAGCTCCTTTAGTAGAAGAAATCATAAATCACCAGAACTTCAGAAGACTGTCTTTAGTTTAACCTCAGGATCTCTTGAAGGATTGGTTTGTTCACCTAAAGCTGAGGGTGTTTCAGGGCTAAGCATTTGCTTTGGGTGATAAGTCCAATGCTGTAATTTAGTAGGGCAGCCCTCACTCAAGCTGCCAAGAATGTGACTCCATATCGAATAGGTGACCTCTGTTAAAATGACTGGAGGACTATGGCTTTTTAGTTGTACGAAGTTGTCCTTTGCACTGCTGTGTAGATAAACGAGCAGATATCCAGCTGAATGTCCTATCCAGGCAGCTTCTTTCAAAAGGATAAGGGGAGGATTCAGTGAAGTGAAAAGGTGGAGATGCAGTGAGAGATAGTATGAGGATATTCCATCTGGATCTGTATACACATGGCTGGGAAAAATCACCTCATATCTCCCAGACCTCAGTTTCTTTTCTGCAAAATGTGTGCTTGGGCTTATATGCTACAAGGTCTTCCTCACCTTTAAGATTTACTATTAAAGTTTAAAAAAGATCTTCTGAGAATATAAAATAGCCCATTTTTGAAAATGACCTATACTAGATGTTTCAAAGTTACACGCAGTTATTCTTAGCACTAGTAGTTGACTGCGTCTACTTGAGACATAGTAGGCTATTTTTAAATGCTCCCTACCACTTGCTTCATCATTATTCATATCCCCTCTACAGTTTGAGGGTCAAAGACAATGTCTAAAGCTATTATTTTCCCCTAACCTGGGAGAAAATATGCCATATTCTTATTAAACATAAAGTAAATGGTTGTAAAATAAATGGTTGTAATGCCAGTTTTCAAGGTCAAATCCCTTACTTTTCATTTTCCTTTGAAAGTTACAGCTGTCATATCTGTCACAAACACCCTTTGTTTTATCTTCTTGGGTTATTTTCATTAAAGTACATTATCTGTCACATTGTTTTCTTTGAATCTATTGTCACAGCATTTATAAGCAGATGAGTAAAAATACATGTGATCAACTTTATATCCATTTACATGTTAATCACTATAAAATTATTTAAGAGGAAAGGTAAATAGAGATGAAAGAGCAATGGAATTTTCTTCTTAACAGTGTTATATATCATTAAAAGTATGTGTTGCTATATGAAATATGTATCTAATACTGAGCCCATTAGCATTATGTAAAGTGAAATACATAAGACTCTAGATAAAAGTTCACCATGATAAAAAATTAAATAAATATTTAAAGGGTTCCTTATAATGAAAATTATAATCCATAAAACCACATTATACATTGTGTTAAGGGTAAAATTACACCTGGAAATGTAAATTATCCACATACCTGTGGTCATAGCTAATCAAACTCTATATTCCATAAAAAAAAAAAAAAGCAGCAGGATTCATCTGTTTTACTTTAATTAGGTTGAAAAATTTATCATGGTGTCAAAAAGAGAAGAACTCTTTGATAGTCATCTAATCTGGTCCATTTTGTTATTTTCAAACATGAATACATAAATTTATTTGAATGACTGAAAATTTATAGTATTTCTTTTCCTTGAAGAGTCCAAGAAAATTCTAAAGTACATTAGTAATATGTATTATCATTTTGGTATATTCATTCAGTGATCATTACCTTTGAAAATTATTTAAAAAGTATTAATTTTCTTTTCTCTAAGAGGCAGAATTAAAAACTGATGCAATTTTTTGACTTTTTGGTTATGATTTTATTTGTATTTCTCTCTGTCTCTCTCTATACATGTATATATGTGTGTATGTACACAATAAAACCTAGAAAAGCCAGAAACTGTATAAGGTGGAAACCTGTCAGAGAAAGAAAACTCATATATTTTCCAGTAATAGAGAGCAATAGAAAAGTGGTAAGACTGCACCCTGTTGAAGATGGAACATTTGTGAGACCCGGAAAAGCAAGGCAGTACCATCGAGTTCCGGCTCTCATAGGTTTCACTGTGTGTAAATACATGCACACACTTAGTTGTGAAGGTCCTATATTGTGGTATGGAAAACGAGATGATACACATCTTCAACAACATTATTTTATCAGAATAGAAAATGACATTATTTATCCCTTTGCTAAATTATTGAACCATAGGTACACAGTGAACCAAACAAACAAAATCAATTTTAATTCTTAGTATAACTTGTTCCTTTGGGATTTTTTTCTGGCACTAACTTTCAGGGTACCATGTTTTTGTGTAGGAGTTATCAGTGAAGAAGTGTCCAGTGACAACATTTAAGGGGAAAAAAAAAAAAACTACATCATCAATTTTGAGGAAGTTGTAGTTAAAAGCTGTAGTTAAAATATGATACAGTGAAGAGTATGTGTTGACAATTCTGTTATCGTCTGATTGCTCTGGATGAACATCTTCCTAGATGACTAACATGGTGATGCCATATATTTTTATTGAAACTTTAGCCTCCTAAGTTTTATTTTTTTATTTTTTTTAGTACTGTTGCTCATTCTTAAATGCCAGGAACTAGATACCAAGAATACAAAGATGAATTATATAATATTTCTCTAATCAGTCTCTATTCAAAACATACAGAGTCTAATGGGAGAGTCACACTATTACACCTGGTGTGAAAGTGTGAATGGAGTTATAGAGGCCCTTGAGGAAAGGACAGGCAGGAAGTCAGATGGTGAGGAAGCTAAACCAGAATCTTGTGGTTTAGGAAGCCACTTTTGAATGATCTTCACCAAAATTTTGCTTGCATGTGATATTAATGATATTGTTCAAAAATTTCTGCATTTGGTTGGATCGCCTTTCTTGGGAACAGGCATAAATATGGATCTCTTCCAGTTGGCTGGCCAGGTAGCTGTCTTCCAAATTTCTTGGCATAGACGAGTGAGCACTTCCAGCACTGCATCTGTTTGTTGAAATGTGAAAGATAGGAATACCCTCAATGCGATGGATTGACACAGTGGCTGCAATAATGGACTCAAATATAGCAATGAGCGTGAGGGTGGTGTAGGACCAGGCAGTGTTTCTGTTCTACATCGGGTTGCTATGAGGTGGAGCCAACCAGACAGCACTTAACAACAACAACATGTGATAGCCCCTTTCCTCAAGAGGATACCTTCTAGTATAGGGACAAATAATTTTGGCACAGTGATTAGGAGCTAAGGCTGCTAACCAAAAGGTCAGCACTTCGAATCCACCAGCCACTACTTTGAAACCCTATGGGGCAGTTCCACTCTGTCTTATGTGGTCTCTATGAGTCAGAATCAACTGGAAGGCAATGACTAAATGCCAAAAGTAAACTTTCTCCCATCTATTCCTAAATAGTGCACAGTAGCATTTATTATGTTAATTTAAAATCACTTCTTGTTGTTGTTGTCCTTAGCTGCCTTTGAGTCAGTCCCGACTCATAATGACCCTGTGTACAACAGAAGGAAACACTGTCCAGTCCTGCACTATCCTCACAGTCTTGTAATGCTTGAGCCCATTGTTGCAGCCATTGCGTCAATCCATCTCATTGAGGGTCTTCCTCTTTTTAGATGACCCTGTACTTTATCAAGCATGATGGCCTTCTTTAGGGACTGATCCATCCTGATAACATGTCCAAAACATATGAGATATAATCTCATTATCCCTGCTTCTAAGGAGCATTCTGGCTGTACTTCTTCCAAGACAGATTTGCTTATCATTTTGGCAGTCCACGGTATATTCAATATTCTCCCCCAAAAACACAATTCAAAGGCGTCAGTCAATTCTTCTTCAGTCTTCCTTATTCATTGCCCAGCTTTGCATGTATATGAGGGGATTAAAAACACCATGGCTTGGGTCAGGCACATATTATTAGTCTTCAAGGTGATATCTTTGCTTTTTAACACTTTAAAGAGATCTTTTGTAGTAGATTTGCTCAATGCAATGTGCCCTTTGATTTTTAGACTGCTGATTCCATGGGGGTTGATTGTGGATCCAAGTAAAATTAAATCTTTGATAAATTTAATCTTTTCTCTGTTTATCATGATATTGCTTATTGGTCCAGTTGTGAGGTTTTTTGTTTTCTTTATGTTGAGGTGTAATCCACACTGAAGGCTGTAGTCTTTTGATCTTCATCAGTAAGTACTTCAAGCCCTCTTCATTTTCAGAGAGCAAGGCTGTATCATCTGCTTAACAAAGGTTGCTAATGAGTCTTACTCCAATCCTGATGCCATATTCTTCTTCATACAGTCTGACTTCTCAAATTATTTGCTCAGCATATAGATTGAATAAGTAGGGGTGAAATGATGCAACTCTGACGCACACCATTCCTGACTTTAAACTACGTGGTATCTGATTGTATTAGAAAATACAATACATGCTTTTCTGATGTCCCTATTTTGATCCCTGGTCCAACTTCACTAAGCAACAAACCAAAGAGAATTCAGACCAAACCAAAGGAGAATTTAGAATATGTTAAAAAGTAATACTGTGTTGTAACTCATCACTACGTCTGTTAATGGTATGTAAAAAAGACACTCATTAAAATATAACTTTGATCTTTGGGATTTACTAAACAGCAAATATCAGTGACCTGATTAGCACTGCCGTAGTTATCTACAACAGTACATCAATGGTGCATATTGATCCTGAGAATGACAAAATTTAAATCCCCAACAGGAAAGGGGGTGGAATATTTATGAGCCCCTGGAAAGTAAAGTAGAATCTTCAGATGGTAATGGCAAATGCAGTCTGAAAATTACACTCAAATTAATATATACATTTTTTATTTTTGCAAAACAGAAAAACTGTTCGTTTTTATAATATACAATGCATTGAAAGAAAAAACTCAACAAGTCTTCATGACTGGTAGGGTGACATAGAAGACAGATTGAGTGCCTTCTGTATTCTAGCAGGGTGTCACATTACGTGTTCCCAAAAAGAGTTCAGTGAAAAAAAAAAGTGTATGTAACAATATCTATTTACATTGTTATTTTTCAAAAATGATAAATGAAAATTTCTTGGGTACATGTTCAACCATGTTACACCAGAGTTAGCTGTTCAAGAAGAAATTAAAGGTGGCATTGTAATCCAAAAATTTCTTCTCTTAGACGTTTGTATATGTTGTAATGTTTCTTCCAGCTTGTAAATTCATAATTTTCATTTACTTCCTAATATAGTTCTCTAATTTACTTCCTAGTACATTTCAGATTATGGACATTAAAATATACCTAACCTTGGTTTTACTCTAAAAAATATAGTCTCCTTAGTCCTATTAAACATTATAAAAAAAAAAAAAATGAAGAAATTAAGATGATGAGGAACATCTTCCTTTCTTTTAACATCAAAGAAAATGAAAACAAACTTACCATTTGTGGCCCTTTTGTAATGTAGACATGGAATATTACCAGCTTCTCTTGCAGGGGAGAAAAATCTCCACAGCACTTCCAAATCCTGATATGAATACATTTTGGTGATGTTTACATTCAAATGAAGATAGGTTCATAAAGAGTTTAGCTGGAGCTTTTTGCTCATCAGGACTATAGGCCCATCAGGACTCATCCTTTTTAAGTATTCCATTTCTTTAGAACAGAATCTAATTGTTTCTTGAATGATCCTTGTGTTTTGCCTCAGCAATTGTGCCTGATAGGATGCTCCATATGTTTATTATGCTTTAAGTAGGGGAAAAAAGTCTTGCTAACATCTGTTGTGGGTCGGTTTCTTTTTAATTCTCGTTTAGATCCCTTGAAATCCTTACATTTTTAGAAATGAGCATTCAACTGACACCATTTATTAATAAAATAGTATGTAGTTTAACTGATGCACTGTCTCCAGTTTATTTTGTGTTGTTTTCATGATATTAAATCCTATACTATTATAAATCAGAATGACCTTGATTTTATTCTTCTACTAAAAAAAAAGAACCCATAAAATAATAAAATGAAATCTAGACAGCAACTGCCCTCAATCAACAGACGGAAAGAAAAAAATTCCAGCATCTACTTGATCCACAAACCTCTGCTTATTACACATTGTGCAGTTCTAGGTAGGGATGTATAATAGAGAGCTGTAGCAACATAAGAGACAAATAAAATGCTTTTAAAATGAACAGCACAGCTCCCTCTCCTCCATTTATTTCTTTTTATGCTTCTATTAGTAGTAATAATACATTCATCTGGGCCTTATCCTCTGACATTTATTATTCTTTGCTTTGAATGTCTAAATATTATTTATATTTCAATGTTTTGTTTGTATTTTTTCATAAGTCACTGCATACTCTTTCAGAGAGGCAAGTATAAACTAATAAAAACAATATTAATAATAAGGAAAAAGCCTTACATATGCATAATATTTTATCACATATATAGTTTCATAAAAACTAAAAACTAGGACCTTTAAAACAACCTGCAGAAGAAAGCATTATTATTTTACATTTATTTTCATATTGAAAAGAAGAGTGAAACTCAGAGAAATAACATGGTTTACTCAAAACGGCAAAATCGAGATAGCATATAGGTCTTTGGATAACAGAATCATTTTCATGCATGGGTTTTCCATGACTTTTTTCCCATTTTACATATTTTCAATCTGACAATCATTGACTCATAATTAGTTTCAAATCTGGTGTGTAGTATGTTTTCAATATTAGAATTAACATGGATATTATAGGGTGTGTGTGTATGTGTTAATGGATTACTAAGGTGTGGACATCAGAACCATAGAACTTACAAGAATTTAGAAAAGCATGCATGACATAGCACCAAAAGAAGAAGAAAGCCAGAGAGCAAGAGAAGACACACTCAAGTTCAGCCCATATAGCTATTGATCTGTCTAATTGTCACCCTCCATTGGGTGAAGACATCTGAGAATCTTTAGGAGATTAAAGCAGACTGATGGCACTTGATCAGAAATCCTACAGAAATATTCTTGCAGTGTTGAGGAAAAACTCATTGCTGTAGAGTTGATTCCTACTCATAGGACAGAGTAGAACTGCCTCACAGGGTTTCCAAGGAACAACTGGTAGATTCAAACTGTTGACCCTTTTGTTAGCAGCCAAGCTCTTAACCACTGAGGAAGGTGACCTCCAATTCTAGGTTCACTGATTATCATAGTATGATCTTTTGGAAGCCTGAATCTGGCTTTATAGTTCAGGGCACAGATTCTCTGGATCTGCAAACAGTTCCTCCTGGATCTAGCAATCAGGCAGGTCCTAACTAATGTGCTTCATGGGAATGTCAGTGGGAGGTTAGTGGCTGCAGTTTCTGCAAGTCAGCCATGATGGTCCTACCATAACAGAAATAGGCTGTCACACTTTATAGAAATATATTCACATTATGAAGCTCTCAGATTTTCTGTACACAGTCATGAAATTTGATGAGAGATTGCTCTGCCTTTTCAGTTTCTTTCATCAGACTTCCATATTGAGAGCACAAATTTTGGTTCTTAGAGAATCCAATATGGTAATACTATATTCTGACTCTAGACTGACTTGGTGCACATAATAGATATCAAGGGATTTTTGTCATTCTTTTTAGTTGCCCTCGAGTTGGCTCTGAGTCATGATAACCGTATGTATGATAGAACAAAACAATGCCCAATCCTTTGCCATCTTTGTGATAAATGGTATGTTTGAGTCCATTGTTGTGGCTATTGTGTCAATCCATCTCGTTGAGGGTTTTCCTTAGTTTTGCTGACCCTCTACCAAACATAATGTCTTTTTCTAGCAATCGGTCTTTCCAGATGATGTATCTAAAGTAAGAAAACCAAAGTCTCACCATCCTCACTTCACAAGAGCCAAAAAACAAGAGATAAAAACAGGACCTAAGGATTATGGTGACTTGCTGCTCTTTCTACACACACACACACAAAGTTACTTTAAAATTTACTTCTTTGTGTTCTTGTTTTCTACACCATTCTGCTTATCAAAGATGACTCAGTTTTATAAGGTCACAGCAACCAATAATTTGGTTTAATGAAAGCTGGCATAATTTAGATACAAACACTCAAAAACAATTTGGAGAAGGCAGCAAAAAAGGTTAATTATTCCTTAAATTATTCAAAGTAAACAAGGCTCCCCACCCCTAGAGTTTTTTTTTTTTTCTTCTTCCAGGGAGGACTCAAATTGAAGCACATGGCAACACTCTTTTTGTCAAATGCCTACTACACTACTACACGTAGTGATCTGTACTATATTTCCATTGTCTTAGATTTAGAATTGTGATAATAATCATTAATGGTGACATATTGCGTACTGTGTCTTGAAAAAAGCAATAACTATAAGGTTTATGCAACAGAATTTTCTAAGTGTTCCTGTCATCTCTGTACTTAAAATTCAAAATTTCAAGGCAAGATTTATTACTGTCACATCAAAATATGCTCCTCTAATCCCTACATCTCCTACTTCCTTTAGAAATGCCACTATCCTCCCCATTAAACAAGTTTGAATTTTCCTACACATTCTACATTTGTTTTCCTTAATATTGTGGGGGTTGAGGGACTTGGGATGGTAGAAGGATCTCAACTTTTAGAGACAAATGTTTGCACTTGAATCTTATTTTTCCTTTTATTTGTTGTGTTGTCTAGGGTTATTTAACTTTTCTGATAGTTTTCTTAACTTTAAATGGGTAGGATGAATCTCATAAACATATCTTAAAAATCTGATGAGAATTAATTGAACATGGAATTTCTAGCAGCTTCTGGAACAAAAGAGGCACTCAATGAATTTTAACCCTGCTTCTAAATCTTGGCACATCTTAAATTTATCCATTTGTATACACTTTTATTTACCTCCTCTCTCTTATTTTCATCGTCACTAATCTATGTAAACACCACTTGCCTCAACTAAAGCAATGCTAATCACATTGATTATTCGGCCACCTTCCCCTGCCAAATCTCTCCCACTCTTGTTACATATTGTCTGCAAATTTCTTAAAATACAGAACTGATCAGGTTGCATCTCTACAATAAATAAATAAATATTTATCCAGATTAGATACAAAATAGTACATTGGCAAGGTACTGCCAGAAATTCAAGCCAGATTCAGAAGAGGGCATGAAAAAAAAAAAAAAGGACATGGAACAAGGGATATTATTGCTGATGTCAGATGGATCCTGGCTGAAAGCAGAGAATACCAGAAAGATGTTTACCTGTGTTTTATTGACTATGCTAAGTTGTTCAACTGTGTGGATTGTAACAATTATGGATAATGTTGTGATAATGGGAATTCTAGAACACTTAATTGTGCTCATTAGGAGCCTATACATAGATCAGGAGGCAGTCCTTGGAATAGACCAAGGGGATATTACATGATTTAAAGTCAAGAAAGATGTGCATCAGGGTTGTATCCTTTCACCATACTTATTCAATCTCTATACTGAGCAAATAATCTGAGAAGCTGGACTCTGTAAAGGACAGGGCATCAGGATTAGAAGAAGACTCATTAACAGCCTGTAATATGTCGATGACACAACCTTGCTTGCTGAAAGTGAAGAGGACTTGAAGCACTTCCTGATGAAGATCCAAGACTACAGCCTTTGTATGGATTATACCTCAGCATAAAGAAATCAAAAATCCTCACAACTGAACCAATAAGCAACATCATGATAAATGGAGAAAAGATTGAAGTTGTCAAGGATTTCACTTTACTCAAATCTACAATCAACCCCCATGGAAGCAGCAGTCAAGAAATCAAATGATGTATTGTATTGGGAAAATCTGCTGCAAAAGACCTTTTTAAAGTTTAAAAAGCAAAGATGTCACCTTGAAGACTAAGTTGCATTTGACCCAAGCCATGGTGTTTTCCATTGCCTCATATGCATGCAAAAGCTGGGCAATGAGTAAGGAAGGCCAAAGAAAAATTAATGCCTTTGAATTATGGTGTTCATGAAGAATATTGAATATACCATTGACTGCCAAAAGAAAGAACAAATCTGTCTTGGAAGAAGTACAGCCAAGATGCTCCTTAGAAGCAAGGATGGTGAGATTTCTTTTCATATACTTTGAACATGTTATCAGGAGGGATCATTCCCTGGAGAAAGACATTACGCTCTGTGAAGCACAAGGTCAGTGAAAAAGAGGAAGATCCTCTTCACACAGTGCAGCACAGTGGCTGCAACAATGGGACCAACAATGAGCTCAACAATGGGCGGCAACAATGGGCTCAAGCATAAGAACAATTGTGAGGATGGCGCAGGGCCATGCAGTGTTTCGTTCTGTTGTACATAGGGTCACTATGAATCAGAACTGACTCAGCACCTAACAACAACAACAAGCTTGACGTTTAAAAGCCTTCATTATCTGGCCAAAATGCATTTTCGACTTTAACTTATTTCATTTACTGTCCTTTTAAGTGTCTTCTATTACCTGGTCCGATGAATATATTTGGTGTATTCCTTGATATTACTTTCTACCTTGTCATGGTTTATTTCATAAGGGAAGTACAATAATATAAAACTGATTATTATCTATTTTTTAAAAAATAGGAGGCGGGGCCAAGATGGCGGACTAGGTGGATGCTACCGTGGATCCCTCTTGCAACAAAGACTCGGAAAAACAAGTGAATCAATCACATACATAACAATCTACGAACTCTGAACAACAAACACAGACTTAGAGACGGAGAACAAACAAATACGGGCAGACAGCGATTGTTTTCAGAACTAGGAGCCAGCGTACCAGGCAGGTGACCTTCGGAGCCTGATCTGGGGCAGAGCCCAGGGGGGCAGATGGCACAGACAAGGGGCCCAGCCCTAGCCCCCCAAACCCATCCCGGGAGGGAGTCTAGCTGGTTGGCGCGGGCGGTGTAGTGGCGCAGCCGGTGGGAGAAGCACCCGGGAGGCAGTGACTGATCTTGGAGAGGGGAGAGCAGCATCCCAGCCGGGGAGCCATCCCGCCGGGAGTTTGGGGGGAAGGAGGTGTGGACCGAGCATGGGGATCAGCTATATTTCCCTAAAGTGACCCCGGGGGGGAGGCCCAGATGTTCGTGTGGGGGACGCCCACCCAGTTCACTCGTGCGGCGCGACGCACCGGAGGGAGAAGTCCCCGGGAGGAAGTGACAGGTCTTGGAGCGGGGAGAGCAGCGTCCCAGCCGGGGAGCTGTCCCGCTGGGATTCTGGTGGGAGCGGGCGGGGCGTGAGCGCTGGGACCAGTTATATTTCCCTGAATTGACCCCGGGGGCGGGCCCACCTGTTCGTGCGGGCGACGCCCATCCAGTTCGCGAGAGCGGAGCGGCGCACTGGAGGGAGAAGTCCCCGAGAGGAAGTGACAGGACTTGCAGCGGGGAGAGTAGCGTCCCAGCCGGGGAGCCGTCCCGCTGGGTTTTTGGCGGACGCGGGCGGAGCGTGAACGCGGGGATCAGCTCTATATTCTGTGGTGCTACACTCCTAGCTCTCTGATCCCTCCCCCACCCTCCCCAGGCGGCTCCATTAACATCCGAATACCCTGAGCCAGAGGGAGAATTCAGATAGGGAGCTGACTGCATTTTTTTTTAGCTGATTACCTGGAAAAACTAGTTTCCCAGTGATGGCTCGGAGACAGCAATCCATATCAAACCACATAAAGAAACAGACCATGACAGCTTCTCCAACCCCCCAAACAAAATAATCAAAATCTTTCCCAAATGAAGATACAATCCTGGAATTATCAGATACAGAATATGAAAAACTAATTTACAGAATGCTTAAAGATATCACAAATGAAATTAGGATAACTGCAGAAAAACCAAGGAACACACTGATAAAACTGTTGAAGAACTCAAAAAGATTATTCAAGAACATAGTGGAAAAATTAATAAGTTGCAAGAATCCATAGAGAGACAGCATGTAGAAATCCAAAAGATTAACAATAAAATTACAGAATTAGACAATGCAATAGGAAGTCAGAGGAGCAGACTCGAGCAATTAGAATGTAGACTGGGACTTCTGGAGGACCAGGGAATCAAGACCAACATAGCTGGAAAAAAAATCAGATAAAAGAATTAAAAAAAAATGAAGAAACCCTAAGAATCATGTGGGACTCTATCAAGAAGGATAACCTGCAAGTGATTGGAGTCCCAGAACAGGGAGGGGGGACAGAAAACACAGAGAAAATAGTTGAAGAACTCCTGACACAAAACTTCCCTGACATCATGAAAGACGAAAGGATAGCTATCCAAGATGCTCATCGAACCCCATTTAAGATTGATCCAAAAAGAAAAACGCCAAGACATATTATCATCAAACTCACCAAAACCAAAGATAAAGAGAAAATTTTAAAAGCAGCCAGGGAGAAAAGAGAGGTTTCCTTCAAGGGAGAATCAATAAGAATAAGTTCAGACTACTCAGCAGAAACCATGCAGGCAAGAAGGGAATGGGATGACATATGCAGAGCACTGAAGGAGAAAAACTGCCAGCCAAGGATCATATATCCAGCAAAACTCTCTCTGAAATATGAAGGAGAAATTAAGATATTTACAGATAAACACAAGTTTAGAGAATTTGCAAAAACTAAACCAAGACTGCAAGAAATGCTTAAGGAGATTTTTTGTCCTGATGAACAATAATATCAGGTACCAGCACAATACAAGGTCACAAAACAGAACGTCCTGATATCAACGCAACTCGAATAGGGAAAGCACAAAAACAAATAAATTAAGATTAATTCTAAAAAATAAATAAATAAACAAAATAATATACATAACAGGGAATCATGGAAATCAATAGATAAACAATCACAATAATCAAAAAGAGGGACTAAATATAGGAGGCATTGAACTGCCAGACTGAGAGTGATACAAGGCGATATAGAAGGATACAAGTTAGGTTTTTACTTAGAAAAATAGGGGTAAATAAAAAGGTAACCACAAAAAGGTATATCAATTCCATAACTCAAGAAAAAAGCCAAGAAAAATGTAACGACTCAACTAACATAAAGTTAAACATTATGAAAATGAGCATCTCACAAGCTACTAAGAAAAAAGTCTCAGCACAAAAAAGTATGTGGAAAAATGAAATGGCCAACAACACACATGAAAAGGCATCAAAATGACAGCACTAATAACTTATTTATCTATAATTACGATGAATGTAAATGGACTAAATGCACCAATAAAGACACAGAGAGTCACAGACTGGATAAAGAAACACGATCCATCTATATGCTGCCTACGAGAGACACACCTTAGAGACACAAACAAACTAAAACTCAAAGGATGGAAAAAAATATATATCAAGCAAATAAGAAGCAAAAAAGAAGAGGAGTAGCAATATTAATTTCTGACAAAATAGACTTTAGACTTAAATCCGCCACAAAGGATAAAGAAGGACACTATATAATGATAAAAGGGACAATCGATCAGGAAGACATAACCATATTAAATATTTACACACCCAATGACAAGGCTGCAAGATACATAAATCAAATTTTAACAGAACTGAAAAGTGAGATAGACACCTCCACATTTATAGTAGGAGACTTCAACACACCACTTTCGGAGAAGGACAGGACATCCAGTAAGAAGCTCAATAGAGACACGGAAGACCTACTTACAACAATCAATCAACTTGACCTCATTGACTTATACAGAACTCTCCACCCAACTGCTGCAAAATATACTTTTTTTTCTAGTGCACATGGAACATTCTCTAGAATAGACCACATATTAGGTCATAAAACAAATCTTTGCAGAATCCAAAACATCGAAATATTACAAAGCATCTTCTCAGACCACAAGGCAATGAAGCTAGAAATCAATAACAGAAAAACTAGGGAAAAGAAATCAAACACTTGGAAAATGAACAATACCCTCCTAAAAAAAAACTGGGTTATAGCAGACATCAAGGAGGGAATAAGGAAATTCTTAGAAAGCAATGAGAATGAAAATACTTCCTATCAAAACCTCTGGGACACAGCAAAAGCAGTGCTCAGAGGCCAATTTATATCAATAAATGCACACATACAAAAAGAAGAAAGAGCCAAAATCAGAGAACTGTCCCGACAACTTGAACAAATAGAAAGTGAGCAACAAAAGAACCCATCAGGCACCAGAGGAAAACAAATAATAAAAATTAGAGCTGAACTAAATGAATTAGAGAACAGAAAAACAATTGAAAGAATTAACAAAGCCAAAAGCTGGTTCTTTGAAAAAATTAACAAAATTGATAAACCATTGGCTAGACTGACTAAAGAAAAACAGGAAAGGAAACAAATAACCCGAATAAGAAACGAGAAGGACCACATCACAACAGAGCCAAATGAAATTAAAAGAATCATTTCAGATTACTACGTAAAATTGTACTCTAACAAATTTGAAAACCTAGAAGAAATGGATAAATTCTTGGAACAATACTACCTACCTAAACTAACACATTCAGAAGTAGAACAACTAAATAGACCCATAACAAAAAAAGAGATTGAAATGGTAATCAAAAAACTCCCAACAAAAAAAAGTCCTGGCCCAGACGGCTTCACTGCAGAGTTCTACCAAACCTTCAGAGAAGACTTAACACCATTACTATTGAAGGTATTTCAAAGCATAGAAAAAGATGGAATACTACCCAACTCATTCTATGAAGCTACCATCTCCCTGATACCAAAACCAGGTAAAGACATTACAAAAAAAGAAAATTTTAGACCTATATCCCTCATGAACATAGATGCAAAAATCCTCAACAAAATTCTAGCCAATAGAATCCAACAACACATCAAAAAAATAATTCACCCTGATCAAGTGGGATTTATACCAGGTATGCAAGGCTGGTTTAATATCAGAAAAACCATTAATGTAATCCATCACATAAATAAAACAAAAGATAAAAACCACAAGATCTTATCAATTGATGCAGAAAAGGCATTTGACAAAGTCCAACACCCATTTATGATAAAAACTCTTACCAAAATAGGAATTGAAGGAAAATTCCTCAACATAATAAAGGGCATCTATGCAAAGCCAACAGCCAATATCACTCTAAATGGAGAGAACCTGAAAGCATTTCCCTTGAGAACGGGAACCAGACAAGGATGCCCTTTATCACCGCTCTTGTTCAACATCATACTGGAAGTCCTAGCCAGGGCAATTAGGCTAGACAAAGAAATAAAGGGTATCCAGATTGGCAAGGAGGAAGTAAACCTATCACTATTTGCAGATGACATGATCGTATACATGGAAAACCCTAAGGAATCCTCCAGAAAACTACTGAAACTAATAGAAGAGTTTGGAAGGGTCTCAGGTTATAAAATAAACATACAAAAATCACTTGGATTCCTCTTCATCAACAAAAAGAACACCGAAGAGGAAATAACCAAATCAATACCATTCACAGTAGCCCCCAAGAAGATAAAATACTTAGGAATAAATCTTAGCAAGGATGTAAAAGACCTATACAAAGAAAACTATAAAACTCTGCTACAAGAAATTCAAAAGGACATACTTAAGTGGAAAAACATAGCCTGCTCATGGCTAGGAAGACTTAACATAGTAAAAATGTCTATTCTACCAAAAGCCATCTATACATATAATGCACTTCCGATCCAAATACCAATGTCATATTTTAAGGGGATAGAGAAACAAATCACTAATTTCATATGGAAGGGAAAGAACCCCCGGATAAGCAAAGCATTACTGAAAAAGAAGAAGAAAGTAGGAGGCCTCACTCTACCTGATTTCAGAACCTATTATACAGCTACAGTAGTCAAAACAGCCTGGTACTGGTACAACAACAGGCACATAGACCAATGGAACAGAATTGAGAACCCAGATATAAATCCATCCATGTATGAGCAGCTGATATTTGACAAAGGACCAGTGTCAGTCAATTGGGGAAATGATAGTCTTTTTAACAAATGGTGCTGGCATAACTGGATATCCATTTGCAAAAGAATGAAACAGGACCCATAGCTCACACCATGCACAAAAACTAACTCCAAGTGGATCAAAGACCTAAACATAAAGACTAAAACGATAAAGATCATGGAAGAAAAAATAGGGACAACCCTAGGAGCCCTAATACAGGGCATAAACAGAATACAAAACATTACCAAAAATGATGAAGAGAAACCAGCTAACTGGGAGCTCCTAAAAATCCAACACATATGCTCATCTAAAGACTTCACCAAAAGAGTAAAAAGACCACCTACAGACTGGGAAAGAATATTCAGCTATGACATCTCCGACCAGCGCCTAATCTCTAAAATCTACATGATTCTGTCAAAACTCAACCACAAAAAGACAAACAACCCAATCAAGAAGTGGGCAAAGGATATGAACACACATTTCACTAAAGAAGATATTCAGGCAGCCAACAGATACATGAGAAAATGCTCTGGATCATTAGCCATTAGAGAAATGCAAATTAAAACTACGATGAGATTCCATCTCACACCAACTAAAAAAAATCCAAAAAACACAAAATAATAAATGCTGGAGAGGCTGCGGAGAGATTGGAACTCTCATACACTGCTGGTGGGATTGTAAAATGGTACAACCACTTTGGAAATCCGTCTGGCGTTATCTTAAACAGTTAGAAATAGAACTACCATACAACCCAGAAATCCCACTCCTCGGAATATACCCTAGAGATACAAGAGCCTTCACACAAACAGATATATGCACACCCATGTTTATTGCAGCTCTGTTTACAATAGCAAAAAGCTGGAAGCAACCAAGGTGTCCGTCAACGGATGAATGGGTAAATAAATTGTGGTATATTCACACAATGGAATACTACTTCTCGATAAAGAACAGTGACGAATCTCTGAAACATTTCATAACATGGAGGAATCTGGAAGGCATTATGCTGAGCGAAATTAGTCAGAGGCAAAAGGACAAATATTGTATAAGACCAGTATTATAAGATCTTGAGAAATAGAAAAAACGGAGAAGAACACATACTTTTGTGGTTACGAAGGGGGGAGGGAGGGAGGGAGGGAGGGAGAGGGTTTTTTATTGATTAATCAGTAGATAAGAACTGCTTTGGGTGAAGAGAAAGACAACACTCAATACAAGGAAGGTCAGCCTAATTGGACTGGACTAAAAGCAAAGAGGTTTCCGGGATAAAATGAAAGCTTCAAAGGTCAGAGGAGCAGGGGCTGGGATCTGGGGAACATGGTTTGAGGGGACTTCTAAGTCAATGGGCAAAATAATTCTATTATGAAAACATTCTGCATCCCACTTTGAATTGTGGCGTCTGGGGTCCTAAGTGCCAACAATCAGCCATCTAAGATACATCAATTGGTCTCAACCCACCTGGAGCAAAGGCAAAGGAAGAACACCAAGGTCACACGACAACTAAGAACCCAAGAGACAGAAAGGGCCACATGAACCAGAGACCTACATTATCCTGAGACCAGAAGAACTAGTTGGTGCCCGGCCACAATCGATGTCTGTCCTGTCAGGGAGCACAACAGACAACTCCTGAGGGAGCAGGAGACCAATGGGATACAGACCCCAATTTCTCATAAAAAGACCATACCTAATGGTATGATTGTGACTAGAGGAATCCCAGAGACAATGCTCCCCAGAACTTCTGATGGCACAGGACAGGAACCATCCCCGAAGACAAATCATCAGGCATGAAAAGGACTGGTCACTGGGGGGGAGAGAGATGCTGATAAAGAGTGAGCTAATTAAATCAGGTGGACACTTGAAAGTGTGTTGGCAACTCTTGACTGGAGGGGGGATGGGAAGATAGAGAGAGAGGGAAGATGGCAAAATTGGCACGAAACGAGAGACTGAAAGGGCTGACTCAATAGGGGGAGAACAAGTGGGAGAAGGGAGTAAGATGTATGTAAACTTACATGTAACAGACTGATTGGAATGGTAAATGTTCACTTGAAGCTTAATAAAAATTAATTAAAAAAAATATGGGTCACCGTTTTAATCTTCACACACACAAAAAAAATCTGCAAGGTAGGCATGCAATAGTGAAGAGAATGGACACTGGAGCCAGACTGCCTGGGCTGAAGACACAATTCAGACACTTCCTAGCTGTGTGACCTTGGACCAATTACTGAATCTCCCATTTTACAGAAGTTCAGAGGGCATTAAATCTCAGAGATGTGCTCAAACACTGTAACATTTTCCAGAATCTAAATCAAATGTCTTTTTCACTAAGCAAGGCAGAATTTTTATTCATTCACATGTATTAAGTATTAAAAAAAAAAAAAATTAGTTGCCAACAATTGCAATAAAAATACCTAATTAAAAATCTAAACATCATAGTGTATGTTAGTGTTTTTTGTTTTCTCAAACACTTTAAGATATACACACACACACACACATGCACACATACTTGCCTACATAAACACACAAAAAATTCTTTTGGGCTCCACTGAATTTCTGGAGTATAAGCAGGGACATATTACCCAATAAGTAAGAATGCATGGGTTTATTTGTGCTTATTTACTAATCTGTAGTGCACAATTTCACCTGTTTTTCATCACATCAAAGATGTAGTGAAACTCATGTGAAATTGTGCACTACAGATTAGTAAGTAAACACAAGTAAGCCCATGCATACTTTGCTCAGTGTACACCAGTGCGTACTGTGCTTGCTGGTTAATCTGCTCCTAAATACAGGAATGATTCATGAAAGGCAGTGGCAGAGTATTTGACCTTGAGATTCTTGAATTACAGGAAAGATAACAGTAAGTCTAGAAAAGAGTCCAAAAACAGTATTCAAAACCCCTCTAGATGTGTACAAATGCAAAAGTTGCTTCATAATAAAGGCTTTGTGTTGTTTATGACTGACTTTTTAAGTCATTCCAAATCTTACACTCGTCGTCAAATGACTTACAGAGTTATAAAAAAAAAAAAAAATTTTTTTTTTAACAGTCTTAAAATATACATTTGCCAAAATTTTCATAATTATTCTTAAGTCCTCTTCGTAAGGATCGAGATCTGTAACTGTGGATGCTTGTCCTCATAATGAAGTTTTTTCCCTCTCGCTGCTCTTCTGTTCATCTCTGCTCCTTCTCATGTTTCTGTTAGAGAAGGGGAAGGTCCCCTGCACACACCTCTGGTATGGAATGCCGGTCAGGAGAGGTGGGGTTTAAACTTAGCCAACTGATCTACTGGGCATCATGGCTCTGGTTGAGTTTAAATTTTGAAGGGGGAGGTCCATGTGCAGAATACCTTCAGTGACCATCACCCCAAGTCTTCACATGTCTAAGCATAGTGACTCTTAAAATTTTATTATTATGATTATAAAAATAGCACAAGATAGGTGGTAAGAATATGAAAACCACAGAAAAGTAAAGCAAAACATACCTACTTACTCATAGTCACCCAGACCGGAAGGTAACATATTCTTCTGTTATCCAGGCATTCATTCCTCTAGAAAACAAGCTAGTCTCTCCCATACCTGGTTCAATGTTAGGGAACAGGCGATCTGGTCTCCTGGGTCACCAGGATGGGGGCTCCACTGCAGTAGAAATATAGTAGTACAATGCACATATTAAATAAATACCTAAGTAGGTCCTAGCCATTTCAGGTTGTGACATACTGCCAAATCAACAATTGCGGCAGGTGTGTGCTCTCCATTTCCTTGCTGAGTTTTTCCACTTGGAAAGCCTCGTGAACATTAATTATGTCTATATCACCACCACCAATGGTTTCAGTGGTTTTGTGTTCCCATCCTTCCCTTGAAAAAAATCAGCTGGTTCTCAAATATTGTTTTGAAACCCAGCCCATATGCCACATTAAAGATAACATTTTGAAATTCAGATATTAAAGGATGGATACTAAAGTCAGTAAAACCAGAATTGTCAGCACATACACGTTAATAGGAAAATAAAAGTAAATTGAGGTATCTGTTTGTATCCAAAGCATTTGATGAACCACAAATGAAGCAGAAAGAATGAACAGAGTTTGGATGTTTATGTGTATAGAATCAAATCAAAAGTGTTTAATAAAGCAACATATTTTTCCTGAGATGACAAACTCTTCCAAAAGCTAGTCTCAGAGACCTCTGTGGTTTTCTGTTCAGTGGCAATGCAGGCTACTCTGCAGAAGCATTTTAGCATAATGAGAAATAACAGTAGCTCATGAGTCCAAGGAGCCCTGGTGACACAGTGTTTAAGCACTCAGCTGCTAACCAAAAAATTGGTGGGAAAAAGATGCAGCAATCTGCTTCCATGAAGATTACAGCCTTGAAAACCCTATGGGGCAGTTCTACTGTGTCCTGTAGGGTCACTATGAGTCAGAATCCACTCCATGGCAACAGGTTTTTTTCTTTTTAAACATGAGTCCAAAGTCTAGATTCAACCCCGGCTCTGTCATTTACTAGCTGTGTGACCTTGGGTAAGGCACTTAACCTCCCAGTTTCTGCTGTGTAAAAACGCAGTTGGTAATATTCCTCATAGGGCTGTTGTGAGGATTAAAGGAGCTAATGCCTATAAACTGCTTAGACAGTGCTTGGCACTCAGTGAGCACGTCAATGGTGCCAGCTGATGTTAATCTCTGTGTTTTACTGTTCAGGCTGCAGCACTATGCCATGGGCTTCCCTGATAACAGAAATTAATCACACTTACAAATCAGAATGTGAAAAAGCCAGAATGATTTCTAAAGATCTCATTAACAACAAGAACAAGAACAACAACAAAAATGTGTCCTATGTTGAAATGTGTTTCTACTGTTTACTTATTTTTTTGCATGCAGAAGTAAGTCTTCTGTAATGGGAAGAAATATAGGTTTTAAGTCTGTTGACTCAGAAACAAGGCAGAATTCTTGCTAGAGAAGGGGATATTTTTGTTTGTTTGTGATAATGCTTTATTTAAGATTTTTGGTAATAGAAAGTGAGACTAGGAAGAAAATACTGGAAAGAAAACCATTAGATCAAGCAGAGGAGGGAGAAAAAAAGTAGGATGGTAAGTTGAGCCAGCTCATTGGGCTGTAAAAATACTGATCCCAGAAAGATTGAGGCTGCAGTGATATCAGAGTTACATATTCTAAAGAACACCAAATTTTAAATATTCGCCCCTTGAATCTAGTTAATTGACAACCTGGAGGACGTGCTGTGTGTTCTCATATTATTCCTGTTAGAAAGCAAGCTGCTAAATAAATTAGTCATTCCACTTATTTAAGGGAGATTTTTTGTACTTTTATGCCAGCCTAATTCAATAATTAAGCCTAATATTATCATGAAGGAGCCCTGGTGGTGCAAGGGTTAAGCACTCAGCTGCTAACTGAAAGGTCGGTGGTTGAATCCCAACAGCTACTCATCAAAAGAAAAGAGCTGGTGATCTGCTCCCATAAAGATTCCAGCCTAGAAAACCCAGCGAGGCAGTTCTACTCTGTCCGAGAAGGTCGCTATGAGTCAGAGTGATGCGAAGGCACACGGCAGCAATATTATCAATAATAATAATAACGATGGTGGTGATGACCAATATTTACTGAGCTTTTATATCCACTATACACTGCTTAAGTGCTTTATGTATATGGCCTCATTCAGAACTCACAACATTCTATTAGAACGACATGATTTCTATCCTCATTTTTATAGAAGAAGAAATAGAGGAGGTATGAAAGCTTGTTAAGAAGCTTGTCCTGTAACCTCCAGCTAGTAAATGGGGGAGATAAATTTCAAATCCAAGGTGCCCGATAGAAGAATCAGCTATACTAAAAGATTCAAAGAGCAGCAGATTTAAACGCTTAAGAAGCTTAGGGTAAGCCTTTCCCAGGTCTCAGCCAGAAGTGAGTGGTTTAGGAGAAGGCTGCAGAGCCCCTAAGTATACAATAGGCTTTTAGTGGCTCTCCAGCCAGTCTCCCCCTTTCAGGGCGGCTCTACTTTCACTTTTCTTTGGATCATTCTGGGTAGCGATCAACCCAGAGTGCAAAGGCATGCTTAAATTAGATGTGCTCTTATTGCTGTATTTACCCTGTCATGGTAACTCATAACATTTCCATCCTCTGGTTAACTGCATATTAAAATAGCTATGGAATGGCAACACGGTAGTGGGCAGAAAGTTAAAATAAGGTTTCTTTTTTTCCATGAGAAATACTTAAGTTTCAACTCTCATTCCTTTAAAATGTGTATATATGAGTGACGTTTAAAAAATCCAGCCTCCTCACCTCGATGGCAATAGACACTGTCAGGTACAGAAATCAGTAATAGTTATTATGATAGTTCAGTAAAACAAAATACCAATCAAGTCAGGGAAAATGATATTTTAAGCTCTGTTTACTGATGAAATTTATTTCATCATGACAGGCCTTCAAATATATGACAAGTCATTCTAATTTGCTTAAACCCAGATCTTTTCACCTTTCCTAAAATGCCTCAGTTTACAGATGTCCCTTTATCTATTAGTGATGGCCAAGTGTTTACATCTCTAGGGACTCTTCTCAGGTCCAAGGCAATTCTACCTTCCCATTTCTTCTCTCCCCAAGCCTCCATGGATTTGGTCCACTTTCATTTTACCCCGACTTATCTTGCCAACTGTTGTTGTTGTTAGGTACCATCGAGTCGGTTCCCACTCATAGCTACCCTGTGTACAATAGAACAAAACACTGCCCGCTCCTGCTCCATTCTCACAATTGATGTTATACTTGACCCCATTGTTGCAGCCTCTGTGTCAATCCATCTCACTGAGGGTCTTCCTCTTTTTTGCTGACCCTCTACTCCATCAAGCATGATGTCCTTCTCCAGAGACTGATCCCTCCTGATAACAAGTCCTATGTATATGAGACGTAGTCTTGCCTTCCTTGCTTCTAAGGACCATTCTGGTTGTACTTCATCTTACCAGTAGGATATGCTACATTTTTGGATAAGGAAAAAAAAAATATATTCATTTGTTGTTTTTCAAATGAAAGTTTAATTATTTCAGTATTGACTGACTAAAAGGAAGCAAGGACAAGCAAGAATACAGTTGGAAACCTTGCAAGGTATCTAAAATAAAATATCACTAGCAGTTGTGCTTAGAGTTTACTAAAATCAAAATAAGGTTAGATTATCTTTCCTAGATATAATGGCATATATTTTCTCAGATAAAATGCATGGTACTGTACGTGACCTCCAAGCACTAAGAAAAACAGTCAGCATTATAGTTCATGAGAGTCTTTATGGGGCTTTCTACCTACATAGGCCCCACCCTGGAGAACCCTATCACTATATTATGTAGTGCCAAAATATCTTTGAGTAAAAATAAAATCTATGATTCCCACTAAAAACAGATAATGGGTATTTGCTGATGCCATTTTAAACATATTCTCTTTCTTTTAAAATAAGAACCTATTATGGTTTATAATGATTTATTCTTATTTTCTCTTTTATTCTATATTGAGCTTAGAACCTCATACATAGTAGGTGATAAAACAAAACAAAAAATGACAAAAAGACTTGAACTGATGCACAATTGATCCAGTGCCTGTTTTAGAAAAAAGATGGTTACCAAAATCTCCCTTCTTACCTCTTTATCTTTAGTGAAATATTTTATAACCCATATCAAATCAGTTATTCACTGATTAGCTTACATATAGATGGCGAAATTAACATTACACACAGAAATACACACTGGTGTCCACTAAGTATAAATCACTGTGATAGAAGCTAAAGTGTGAGGAAGAGGGAAAAAAAATTAGAAATACACCCTGCTTCCAAGGAGTTTATAATCTACAGTTTATAATCTAAACACAAAAATAGTCTTTCAAGGTGGAAAAGTTCACATGATAAAAGAAGGTGCGGAAAGGAGAATGGAAGACTGTGTTAAGTGAATAATATTTCCAGCAGGATGGCCTGCGTATGGAGGAAGGGGTTGCTTCTCAGATTTCCATATTTCCAGACATATGCTTCCTTTCTTTACATCCTTTGCCTTTCTTCACTACTCTTGACAAATCTGGTGTTTGGGGATGGGGGATTTTATACACTTACGCTGCCTCTTCCATTCATGATCACCAACTCAAGTGAGTATATGGATATTTTGGGGACCTTCTATACCATCTTTTTACTGATATTTCCAAGTCATTTTGTTTTCCAAAATCTTCACATAATTGATACATACTGGCATCTGAGGCGATAAATATTATAGTGAAAGTTTCACTATCTGTACGTGGACTAATCTGTGAATAACTGATTTGATAAAAAATGTTTCCCTAAAGATAAAGTAAGAGATAAGAAGAGAGATTTGGGTAATAATCTTTTCTTTGTAAATGCTGGGTATATTTCAATTATTCTCAGAATGGTAAACTAGATGTTAAGTTAAACTCCACTGAGGATAATACCTTAAAAAAAAAAAAACTTAAAATGCATGGCTGAAACTTTGAGAAATAAAAACAAAAGAAATCATAGGTCAGAAATAACAACCACCACCAAAACACTCACAAGGATAAACAATAGAGTCAGCACTTGCCTGTGTTTAGCTCAGATTCTAGAACTTGGATCTTGGTGGTTAAGCACTAGGATGAGGAGGCAAAGCCTGGAGTTAGAGCAGAGTGTGCTGCTGAACCAAACATTTCAGCCTAAAGCCTGAATCTCAGATGATTACTACCTCAGAGGTAAATTTGGAAACAAAAAAGTCTTTGGAGAGATCCTGGGAGATACTTGCTTTATTCTGCTTTGATGCTGAATTGAGGACTTAGGCATGATGGGTAAGAGGTGGTAAGGCGTGTCTTCCATGAAAATATATAACCACCAATGAGAACTCATACGGGTTTGGAGCAAGAAATCACCCTAAACGTATCCTCAACTCCTTAACCACTCCTAGTGCAAAACCTTTGTTAAAGTGGTTAAATGACTTGAGATACCTGGTTTTAGAAGAAAATTCAAGTCATATCTATGTGAACAAATTTTAAACGCAGGCCCCAAAACACATATAGTTAAAAGGGAAATAAGTTCTTTCCAAATCTGGCAAATGCATGAGAAAACAAGCTACCATGAGAAAGGATGGGCAGAAACAATAAAATATACAAACTGAAAGGGAAGACTGAAGATACTGTATTATCAGAAACAATGGAAATTTAGTATGTTAAAAAAAATATGCGTATCAAAAGTAAGAATATATTGAGAATCAGAGTTATCAGAAAGATATGAAAAGAAATTAAATAGAATATCTGAAAATTTACTTAGGCCCATGTGAACAAAGAACTAGTGAACTGGAAGATCAATCTGGAATAAAATATTACATAGAATGAAATAAAGAGAGCAAAAGAAAAACTGTGAGGAAAAAAAATGTAAAATATAGAGGGCAGAGTGAGAATGCCTTATATAGGTCTAACTGAAGGTCCAGAATAAGAGGGAAGAAAAAAATATTCAAAAAATTAATGGCTAGAATTTTCTATATCTAATAGAGCATTGTCAGGTTCAGAAAGCCCAATCAATCATAAGCAGGAGAAAGAAGGACAAAGAGCCAACACGTACGAATCTACTAGTGAACCTGGAAAACTCCAATGCTCTGATTGTTAGTAGCTGTGGAGTCAATTCTGACTCATAGCAACCCCATGTGTGCTGAGTAGAACTACTCCATAGGGTTTTCAAGGCTGTGTGACCTTTCGGAAGCAGATTACCAGGCCAGTCTTCTGAGGCACAAGTGGGTGGGTTCAAACCACCAAACTTTGGTTACTAGTTGAGCACTTGATTGTTTGTGCCACCTACGGATCTTAAGGATTCCATTGACCAAGTAAAATACGACCCCAATTAGACCTAGAGCTCATTTCTCAACAGCAACAATGGGAGCCAGAAGCCAGAGAAAACCTTCAATGGCTGAGAGAAAAATGTTAGTTAGAATTCTTTACCCAGGAAAACACTTTTCAATTTTTAAAACAAAGTAAATACGTTTCAGACAAACAAAAAATAGAATAACTTTAATAACAACAACAAAAAAAATCCTAGAAAATATGCTTTAATAAAGAGGTAAATGAACCAGGAGGGAAATATAAAATTTCGAGTTAATAAACAGCACGTATCCAAACAAATAGTAAACATATACAAACAACAACAATAACTTCTAGGTTTTGTGGCTGAAGAAACCAAAGTAGAAGGACCTAAAGTGTAAAATTACAAGGGATGAATTGGAGGGTGTTGTTGAGGCAGTGGGTAATAGAATTTAAACAACTCTCAGGCTTTTGTATTTTCCATGAAGAAGGTAAAGATATCAGTTATACTTAAACATTTGAAGTTAAATCTGAATATTAAAATTCCTAAGTCAACCATACAATAATACAAATAGGAAAATAGGTTGTATAACTTCAACATTGCTGTTGTTGTACGCTGTTGAGTTGAATCTGACTCATGGTGACCTTATAGGACAGACTAGAACTACCTCACGAGACTTTCCAGGCTGTAATCTTCAGATTGCCGGGTCATTTCTCCCTCAGAGCCGCTGAGTGGGTCGAGCCACAGATCTTTTATTTAGCAGAAGAGCACTTAACTGTTGCACCACCAGGGCTCCTTAATTTCCACATTAGTTAAGGAAAAATAATGAAGTGGTGAGGGAAAACTTAATACAAAAGACGGCAAGAGATAAGGGAAAGAGCATAGAGCAAAAAAAGAAAATAGAAAATAAATATTATGGTAAAATTGAAATCCTGCATAACAAATTTTATAATAATAATTTAAATACATTAAAAGTGTAATTATAAAATAGACAAAATGATCTGAGAAATTTAAATATAAAAGGTAAAACGAATACTTCTAGTATAAAACATAAGAGGACATTTTTTATAACACAAAATTGGAAAGATATTTTAAAGAAGACAAAATGAAAAAGAAAGGATAATAACAAATTACTGTATTCTTTACACAAATAACTTGGGCCTTCTGCATTTGTTTGCCAACCACTCCCTCCCCCATGCAGTATTTTCATACATGTGCGCTTGGGGAGGGAGCGGCCAGCAAACAAATGCAGAAGGTACGTGTTATCTGTGTAAAATGCAGTAATCTATGTCAAATTTAAGAATTTCTACTTATTAACAGGTACCATAAAAGAATGAAAATACAATCCCTAAACTAAGAAAAAATATCTGCAGCTCATTTAACCAACAAACTATTCGTATTCAGAGTAAGTAAACTTATTACAAATAAAGAGCAAAATGACAAATAAACCAGTTGAAAAGTGGGTAAAGTGTGAATTACAATTTTACAGAAATGGAATCATGAATAACTGTTAAACAGTTACTATACTCTCAATTTCATTAGTAATCAAACAAATGCAAAACAAAATTCACCCTCATCAGATAGGCAAAAATCTTTAAAATGTAGTAACAAGTGGTTTTCAAGATGGACATCCATAGGTTGCTTATTCAACTGTGTTGGCTGAGGAAAATGGTAAAGCCACATTAAATATAAATTAGAAATTATCTAGTAAAGTCGATCATGCACGTCCACTGCAACTCAACAATACCATATATATTCCATGTATATTCCACACGCATACTGCCAGGTAGGCACACATTTATAAGAAGAAAAGTAGAAGGATGTTTAAAATACACACATGCGCATATACACAGAGTACAAACACCAACTGTTCATTTTCAGTAGAACAGATCGATGAATTTTGGCTTACTCATACAATGAAATATTACAAATGAAATTAATGAAATAAACATGTATCACAATTATAAAACCTTTTATTGATCACAACTAATTAAAATCTCCAAGAGATGGATTGACACAGTGGCTGCAACAATGGTCTCAAGCATAACAACAATTGTGAGGATGGTGCAGGACTGGGCAGTGTTTCCTTCTGTGATACATGGGGACACTGTGAGTCAAAACTGACTTGATGGTATCTAACAACAAACAACAAATTAAAATCTCACACTGTATGATCTTTAGAGGTAGAGAAAACATCTTATTCTTCCACTGAATTCCTCTTAAGTTACAAACAGAAGAGGTATGTGTGTGTGAGTGTGTGTGTGTGAGTGTGTAAGTGTGTGTGTATATACAAAAGCATAGCAAGCTCCATATTTTAGAACGACTTTGGGAATCAACAGTAAGAAGGCACAGAAACGGCCAGAGAAAGTTGTGCGATTTTTGACATTTCAAGTAAAGCATTGAAGAAGCAAAGAAACAATTTCCACTGTCCGTTGAATCACAAGGTAGACATTCTCACACTGTAGGGGGGCCAGAGGAGCAGTAAGAAATAGTGGGTTATTTTTCATTCAGAGTTAAGACCATGCTTTCTGCCATGAACATCATTTTAATTACTAAATAAACAATAATGAAACAAAGTCAATTGAGCACATATTAAAAGTCAGGAAAATCATTATTTACACACACTCACACATACACACAGTCTATTGTATTATTCTTCACAAGAAAATTTTGGTGTTGTGTGAATTACTTTCATTATTATGATACGTGAATTTGGTTACTTAGAAGTGATATTTTAAGCAGGTTTTAAGTAATGTTCCACAAGAGTGTTTGCCTTATTATTGGTAGGGCAGAGGCCTGAAGGTGTACCATTTTTGACTGTGCTCAAAAGTTATGCTCTTAAGAAAATATACTTTGATGGTTACGAGAGTGAGGAGGGAGGGAGGGAGAGGGATTTTCACTAATAGTAGTCAAGAACTCTTTTAGGTGAAGGGAAAGACAATACAGGGGAGGTCAGCACAACTGGACTAAACCAAAGGCAAAGAAGTTTCCTGAATAAACCGAATGCTTCGAACGCCAGAGTAGCAGGGGTGGGGGGCTGGGGATCATGATTTCAGGGGACATCTAGGTCAGTTGGCATAATAAAATCTATTAAGAAAACATTCTGCATCCCACTTTGGAGAGTGGCGTCTGGGGTCTTAAATGCTAGCAAACAGCCATCTAAGATGCATCAATTGGTCTCAACCCACACTCAAAGACACAAGGTAATTATGAGCCCAAGAGACAGAAAGAGCCACATAAATCAGAGACTACATCAGCCTGAGACCAGAAGAACTAGATGGTAGCTGGCTATAACCGATGACTGCCCTGACAGGGAACACAACAGAGATCCCCTGCGGGAGCAGAAGAGCACTGGGATACAGGCCTCAAATTCTCATAAAAAGACCAGACTTAATGGTCTGACTGAGACTAGAAGGACCCCGGAGGTCATGGTCCCCAGACCTTCTGTTAGCCCAAGACTGGAGCCATTCCCAAAGCCAACTCTTCAGACAAGGATTGGAATGGACTATAAGATAGAAAAGTAGACACATGAGACTATGTGGGCAGCTCCTGTCTGGAGGAGCAATGAGAAGGTAGAGGGGGACAGAAGCTGGCTTAATGGACATGGGAATACAGGGTGGAGAGAAGGAGTGTCCAGTCCCATTAGGGGGAGAGCAACTAGGAGTATATGGCAAGGTGTATATAAATTTTTGTATGAGAGACTGACTTAATTTGTAAATTTTCACTTAAAGCACAGCTAAAAAAAAAAAAAAGGTTATGCTCTTTTACCCCTTACATTGCATTTTCCCCAACCGTGTATGGCGATTTTGTTAGATTTTATCTTCTCCATCTTATCTGTACCTAACGTAATTTGAAATATCTCATCATTTTAACTTTTGCTTTACCATTTATTCAGGAGCAAATGGCACTTATAATTGTGTGTAATGTACTATCCAGATTGAAAAAACAGCATTGTGATGTACTATGATAATTTTAGGTTGTATTTCATTCTAATTTTACCTTTCTGGTTTTTCTTTTTTTTGTTGTTTAATTTAATTAACACTACTTCTAGGAGTAAAATACTTGATGTCAAAAATCATTTTAAATAAATATCTTATATCACTGATTGACTAAAAAATGAAAATGTTGTTAAAGGATTTTCTTTTGTAACGATATTAGAGAGAAATCTATGTTTCCTGTAGGGGAAGTAGAAAAGACTCCCAGTGTTCAGATGCATAAAGTACCATCACAGCCTGGCATTGAGGACGCAGAGCTCCGCTAAGTGCCTTCCTGGCTCCTGGCCATGTTGTGGATGGCAGCAGGTTACTCAGAAGCTTGCAGCTCAGGCTCTGATATACATTACAGAGTGGGTATCAGAGTGAAGCTATTGATCAGGGATGATGTTCTCTCACAGAGAGACAGGCTTTTGCTATCTTTTGGCCTTGTTAGTGAAGCTAGTCAGTAAGAAAAATGTACACTTAGTTACAGGGATACAAGAGAGAAGGAAAGTATTTCTCAAATGGCATCATTAGTTCCTGGCAGGATATGCTCAGAACTACCATTTGAATTTAATTAATGGGTCAGTTTGTTGAATCTAATCACTAGATTAATTTTTGTCCCACCAAATAAAGAGGCTCTATATTCAAGTTCAAATTGGAGCACAACTTCAGTATGCCATGTATTTTTTTTTATTTGATAATGTCCTAAATCATTTTTAACACTGAAAGATCATATTTCAATAGCATGCATTCATAGAGGCAATGTCAATGTTCAGTGGTCTACCAGATTGGAAAGGGTCTACGTCATTTCTGAATTTGGGTTATATCAACATGAATGTGCAATCCAGCTACATCAAAATGTATGTACTGCACCTTCAAATTTACTATAATTTGAAATAGAAAATTGGATGTTAGCACACAGTCATGTTTCTGGCCTCTCAAAACCTCTTTATAATTATAACAAAGGATAAACCCATTGCCTTCTAGTTGGTTCTGACTCACAATGACCCCATGTGTCACAGTACAGCTGCACCTAGGGTTTTCTAGGCTGTTATGAAATTTATTATAATTTGAAATAGAAAATTGGATGTTAGCACACACTCATGTTTCTGGCCTCTCAAAACCTCTTTATAATTGTGTCAAAGGATAAACCCGTTGCCTTCTAGTTGGTTCTGACTCATAATGACCCCAGGTGTCACCGCAGAGCTGCACCTAGTGTTTTCTAGGCTGTTATCTTTACAGAAGCAAATCACCAGGTCTTTCTTCCATAGCTCCACTGGGTGAGTTTGAATTGTCAACCTTTAGATTAGTAGTTGGACGCAAACAGTTTGCACCACCCAGGACCTTATATCAAAGAATACTGTCATGAATTGATTTGTGTCCCCCAAAAATGTATGTCAACGTGGCTAGTCCATGATTCCCAGTGTTGTGTGATTGTCCACCACTTTGTCATCTGATATGATTTTCCTATGTGTTGTAAATCCTGTCTCTATGATGTTGATGAGATGGGCTTATCGGCAGTTATATTAATGAGGCAGAACTCAGTCTACAAGATTGAGTTGTGTCTTGAGCCAATCCCTTTTGAAGTATAAAAGAGTGAAGCAGACAGAGAGACATGGAGACCTCATACTACCAATAAAGCAGTGCTGGGAGCACAGTGCGTCCTTTGGACCCAGGGAGAAAATCCTAGACCAAGAAAAGATTGATGACAAGGACCTTCCTGCAGAGCTGACAGAGAAAGAAAGACTTCCCTCGGAGCTGGCACCCTGAATTCAAACTCCTAGCCTCCTAGACTATGAGAGAATAAATTTCTCTTTGTCAAAGCCATCCACTGTGGTATTTATGTTATAGCAGCACTAGATGACTAAGACAGATACACAGAGGGATAAAAGTACAAGACTGAAGAGAAGTTTATCAGGATAGTCAGACGGAAGGGTTTCTGATATTTTTAATTTAACAAATATCTTAAAAAGGAAAACAAATGGTGGAATTTACTTGACCATGGTCCTGATTCCATCCCTACCAACATGACACCAAGTTTCTCAAGGAAAACCACATAGAGGACCAAGCAAGAAAAGAGAGCAATTTACTTCAAAACCCTACATCGGGAACTTGTGTTTAGATTAATGCCAGGGTTGCATATAAAACTGGTATATATATTGAACAGTCTCTTACTCTCTATGACCACAACAAAACCTTGCCCCATTTTATATAACCACCCTGTGATGGTAAGAAATATTTAGTCTAGAAAATGAAGTGGCTGTGTAAAGAATCATACACATGGGAGTCTTCCCCACTGCTTTAAACAAAGCTCTCATGTCCTGGGCCCTTTCCAGCAATGACAGATTTCTGAAGCTAGTCCTGGCCCTCTGACTGACCTACTTCAGAACGAATAAGGAAGAGAGACTTGGGATGGAATCAAAGGTCATGTCCAACCAAAGGTAGCCTTCAAGAAAACCCATCACTTGTGTCCATGAAATCTATTCTGTTGGAATATGGACAAAAAAAAAAAAAGATTGCTGGACCTTTCCTTGGAGAAAGGAACCAAGGAAGAATGTGAAGCTCTTTGAGGGGTCAAATATATCATTGCTTCTATGGGAAAAGATGATCTAAATGCAAAAAAAAAAAAAAAAAAAAAAAAACCCTGACTTCTTTTTGTGTTTACCGTTTCACCTTGTACAAAGTACATACATAATAGCCACACAAAATCTTAATTAGATTAAGATTTAAGTTAACAGTTATGTTGCTGTTAACTACTGTTGAGCCTATTCCAACTCATGGCTGCCTCATGTGGTGCAGAATAGACAGAACTGCTCCATAGGGTTTTCAAGGCTGCTACCTTTCAGAAACAGATCTGCAGGCCTATCTTCTGAGGTACCTCTGGATGGGTTTGAACTGCCAACCATTTGGTTAGTAGTCCAACACTTAACTGTGTCCCACACGGACCTTCAATAGTTAGTTAGTTATAGGAAAACAACTGGAGGGTAAGCTGGATAATACCTGTCTAATATTATTAAAAAATAATAACTTGCGGTATACATTTCTTTTGATATAATCTTTGACTACACACTTCACAGAGTCCTACTCTCAGCAAATGTTTTCTTTATTAAGGCACCCAATATAGATACAATTGAATCAAGTTAAGATGATTAGAAATTCCCTACTGACTTTTTTCTACTTAACATTTATTTCCTTGTTTGAGTCCTCAGAATGTGCTTGAATTGTTTGTCTTCAACATTTCAGAAACTTTGTTAGGCTCATGTATTTGGAAGAGTGGGAGCCCTTAATTCTATTCTATCTGTTCTACTAAACTAATTATTTTAGAAAACACAATTTTCCTTATTAACCTCTTCACATAAGGCCTCACGAACAAATGACTACAGGGAGAAACCATAGGATTAATTTTAAGTATTTGTGGAAGAAAAGGAAATCTGAAGTCACACACATTCAAGCAGGCCAAGTCCCTCCAGCGCCTTCACTTGTACAGATCACTCCCCTTTCTGCATTCTGGAGTCCTTTCTACTGTTCATGACGGTGAGAGCAGTGCCTCAGCCTGGATGTGGATCCCCAAACAGAATGCTCATCTCAGGGGCAAACAGTGCCCAACTTCCACCACGCTTAAAGAAGCACTTGCAGAATAATGCTTCCCTTTCCTTATAAGAGGGTACAGATTTAAAGAGTATGGTCAATGATGATCTTGTATTATGATTTAGCCATTTAATTCCCATTAGAAAACTAACCCCTTGCTTTCCAGTTGATTCAGACTTAGGGTGACACCAGTGTTACAGTCCATTTCTTAATCACTGTGAAACCGGGGCTGCGGTATAAACTAAAAAAAATTAAAAATAAAATACTTGAATTATCCAGATGAATTGATAGGGAAAGTTGAAAGAAGAGTACAATAGAAGATAGAGTTGGTAAGATTGGTTGGTTTTAGTATAATGGAAGACAGAACAATGAGGCTTTCAAATGCTGGAGATGGAATACATGACAATGGGATCTATAGCCTGTACCTGTGACAGAAATGGAGCTGCTGTGGTAGTTACACTACAAAATTAAAATGTGATTCACCCACTCTCATGGTCAGCACTAAGAAATATGCCAGAGTTATTTGAATTTGGTGAGCATGTGGACATAGAGTAATTGTCTCTTGAAGGGTTTTCAGGGGCCAGAAGTACATAAAGATACTCAAGGGAATGGTACAAACAACTTCTCAACGGATATAACAGGATCCTCATTGAGTAGAGGTGTGCTTTTGGGTCTCAGATGAGAAGTACAGCTGTACTCTTTGCTTTCTGTAAACATAAGTACTATGTATCCTTCACATAAGTTAAAGGACATTGTATCCTTTGGCCCTTTTGACATTATTCCATTAAGCAATCACGTCAAGATTCTTTTATGTAAAGCACCTATTGAGTTAATGGAATTTTTATTTTACACAGTAAGTAGATAATAAGGATAACCTAGGTGTCAGTAAGCTATTACAGGCAGTCCCAGACTTATGAAGGGGTTTCTTTCTGCCAGCTCCATCCTGTCAGTTCTGACGTTAAGTTGAGTACCTTATTTTTTTTTCTTTTCATTACTATTGTCTTTTATTGTCAGTATCTTTAAAAATCCTATCTTTGTCTTTGTGGATTGGAAACATTACATATAAACTTACAGATACATTTAATATATAAAACAAAACAAAACAAAAAACCCTGTTGCCATCGAGTCGATTCCAACTCATAGCGACCCTATAGGACAGAGCAGAACTGCCTCACAGAGTTTCCGAGGAGTGCCTGGTGGATTTGAACAGCTTACCTTTTGGTTAGCAGATGTAGTTCTTAACCACTAAGGAACCAGGGTTTCCATTTAATACATACATACACAAAAAATATACAAATCATAATAATTTACTCCTATGATGAAGAGTTGGATAACTTTGGCATTTTGTCAGTTTTAGTAATAACTCCACTTGTGGAAGCTTCTAGATCATCTGGATTATCCCTGGGAATGGAAATGGCATCTCTAGTCAGAAAATTAGTGGCAATTGTCTGTTTGGTGCTTTTCTTTTTTTCTTCATACATTTCACAGTAACACCTCACTGCTTCTTGAATCTGCCTATTGACTTTAACAAAGCCATCAGGGTTTGGGTCCATGTTTTCAAGCAACTGAAGTCTCTGATTTAGTTTAGAAAAGCCTCCAGTTAATCCTTTCACTGTAAAGTTTTTTGACAACAACTCTCTTCATCTTCTTCATTATTTCTTTCTTCTTCAGCATTTCTTTCCTTTTCAAAATCCATTGAGTCCTGATTTGTCGATTTTGCCTTCTTCATGATCTGTGAGCCCTTCCACAATGCCGGTATCAAGTTCTAAATTCAACGTTCTTGCCAGATGGACAATTTTTCCACCAATCCCTATCATCCTATTATCCAGATCAAATGCTTGGAGCATGTTCACATAACTTAGCAATTTCTTCCATATCCTTCATGCATTCTCCCGTAACTTCCAGGAAAATGCAATATTCCAGCCTACCATACGGCAGTGTTTTGAACAGCAAATCATAAAATGTAACATCTGCAAGTGAATATCTGAGATCAACATCAGTAAGTTATGTGCTGTATGTACATATTACTAGCAATAATTGTAAAAAAAAAAAAAGAGAGAGAGAAACAATAAAAATGTGGTTTGTCCTAACTAGAATACATCGTAAGTCAGGGATTCCTGTATTTCCTCTAAATTTTTATTTTATTATACAATGAATATATAAGAATGCTTTGGTGTTAGAAAGATATAGAGGTATAGGAGCCTAAACTTTTACTCTGTTGTCTATACCATGAATTTTGATTCTTTTCTTCTTTCACAAATTTCAGCTGCTTAAGATATACAACCAAAGTGCAAAAACAGGTTATATCCATTTTCTAACTCATTTTCATAATCTCTATCTCTACAATCTAGGTTCTACTTGGATCTATTTTTATAGATGAAAACCACAGTCTTAGAGTCTGCCTGAGGCCATAAATGAGGAAGCTAGTTTACAGCTTAGGCTGTCTAAATATTTCTCTTCGTTTCTTCAATGCATCTATTTCATTAATGTCTTATCAGAGACAATATACTAATAATGTGTTTTCTTGTAATGGATTGAATCGTGTCCCACCAAAATATGTGTCAGCTTGGTTAGGCTATGTGTAGTTGTCCTCCATTTTGTGATTTTCCTATGTTATAAATCATAATCTCTGCCTGTGGTTAAAAAGGATTTGGGTGGGATTGTAACACCCTTACTAAGGTCACAGCCCTCATCCAATGTAAAGCAAGTTTCCCTAGGGTGTGGCCTGCACCACCTTTTATCTTACAAGAGATAAAAGGAAAGGGAAGCAAGCAGAGACTGGGGACCTCATACCACTAAGAAAGCAGCACTGGGAGCAGAGTGCATCCTTTGGACCTGGGGTCCCTGCACCTGGAAATCTCCTTGACCAGGGGAAGATTGGTGACAAGGAATCTTCCTCCAGAGCTTACAGAGAAAGCCTTCCCCTGGACCTGATACCCTGAATTTGGGCTTGCGACCTACTAGACTGTGAGAGAAAAAATTTCTCTTTCTTAAAGCCACCCACTTGTGGTATTTCTGTTACAGCAGCACTAGATGACTAAGACACATCTCTACATATATTATTGCATAAAAAGAAGCAGTTGTAGTGATCATTGGTCGGGGTATCCCTCATTAAGATACTCTGATATGAAACAAGTGTATTAGAGGGGTTGGTAAAAGATACTCATTCATAGAGTGAAAACGTGTAAGGATAAGGTATGAGCTATAAGTGTAAGGTAGAGAGGCTAAGAGGAACCCGGATTGCACAGTGGCTATGCATTTGGCTACTAACCAAAAGGTCAGTGGTTTAAAACCATCAGCCACTCCACGAGAGAAAAATGTGGCAGTCTGCTTCAATAAAGATTTGCAGCCTAGGAAACTCTGTGGGGCAGTTCTTTCTGTCCTATAGGTTCACTATGAGTTGGAATCGAACTGAGGGCAATGGATTTTGAGTTTGGTAAAGTTGATAAGAAGCCTGTTACCTAGTAAAGTTCAGAGAGAAAGATATATAAAGCTGATCACACTATTGTATAGTAGGAGTCTAAGAATTTTTTCTTTTTTTTTTACTTAATGGAACAGAAGAAGAAGGCCAATCTTTCTCTCCTATGTTATAATTCCACTGACACTGGCCAGACTGGGGAACCAAAATTTGGAAAGTCTTGATCATGTAAATACAAGAGATACATACCCATTTTCAGTTTCAGGATAAAATAGTCTTTAAGAAAATTTTTTTTTTCTTGTAAGGAATACAATTTTTCTTAGATAATTAAGCTAAGCAATATTCCCAAAATACATCTTTTTATTAAGCATAATAATTAAAGAAATGGATTTCTATTCTTACTCTCTGTATTACAGGTAACTTTTGTATGGTTTCAACACTGTAGTTAAAGGTGCAAATAGTTAAGAAGTTAAGGTGAGTTTCTATTCCATAATTCAAGTTTCTGTTCCATAATTCCTTCCAAATTAATTGATTGGTATTTATCTAAAGAAGAACTTTCCCTTCTCCTCATTGCTATATTATATATATGCTAAATTTGTATATATGCTAAGTCTATATATATGGTAAATTTACATATATATGCTAAATATATATATATATATAAACTCACGGGTTTTTTCTTTTATTAATGAGTTATATAGTTCATTGCTGTCAACTTGGATGCTCGATTTTATTTCTAATTTGGTCAGTGGAAGCCTCTTCAAGTTGACTGTATCCTTTCATATGTCCCATCAATTTAAAACACGTCTTTGCTTTCTAGTGCAAGAGATTCCCGGCTCATCTTGTGCATTCTCTGACCCAGACCTGCCATCAGTCAGGCGTTCAGGGAATCGTGCTCCTTTAAGCAGGAAATGGAATATAATTTGAAAATATTTCCCAAACCAATATTTCTCTGCCTTTCCTTTATACATTTATTTTCATAAAAATATATGTTTTAATTTTTATTATAAAAATATCACACTTTTATTTGGCAACAGTGTGATTTCGGATGTACATGCATTTGTAAACCCAGCTCCGTTTCCTCTTTGACAGCCACACAGCGCAGCATTCCATGAAGAGATCACGTAGTGATGGGCTTAGCTATTCTCTTGGTAAATTGGCATTTGGGTTTTGTAGAAAGTTTCACTATTACCAAAAAATTTCTAGAGAGATCATGACTTCTTGTGCACATAAGAGTTTCCCTGGAGATGGAGTTGCTGGGTGAAGCATCTCTTTACCTCTACTAGATAAACAGTGCTTAATGCTTCTGTGCCCCTGTGCCCTGATCTTCAACCTTGGCTTGGTGGTGCTGTTTGCAATTCTGCAGCAAATACACCAGTCCTCTCTTTCCAGCATTCGTGATCTCAAAGACAAAGCTCATTCGATTCTTACAACCTCCCTGTCAAAATCAGGGATAATGTTATTAACACCACTTAGTATATAGGAAACAGGAAACATGGCTTGATCTGGGACTACTGTCCAAATACTAATTCATTTTATTATACTTAAGTATGTGCAAGTCATTCCTCAAGTGGATGAGAGAATTCTATGAAGTGTTATTGGATAGCTGAAAAAAGAAATTCAGAAGGAAAATTTTTCCAACAAGTATAGTTCCATGAATATTTCATTTTTAATTAAGTATATGAGCACTATAGAAGCTTATTATTTAATGTACCATATAAAATTATTATATATAGTAAAACCTTTGAAAGCTGGAACCTGTGTAAGGTGGAAATCTATCAGAGAAGGAAATTCAAGTATTTTCCACTAAAATGAGCAATAGAAAAGTGGTGAGACTTCACTGTGTCAAAGATGGAAAACTTTTGAGATCTGGAAAAACAAGGCAGTCCCCTTGAGTTCCAGTTCTCATAGGTTTCACTGTAATGACAAGTTATTATGTATGCAATATAATGACATTTTCTACTCTCATCCAAATCAAAAAACCAAACCCATTGCCATCGAGTTAATTCCAACTCACAGTGACTCTATAGGACAGAATAGAATTGCTCCATAGGGTTTCCAAAGCTGTAGTCTTTATGGAAGCAGATTGCCACATCTTTCTCTCATGGAGCCGCTGGTGGGTTCAAACCACTGACCTTTTGGTTGGCAGCAGAGCGCTTAACTGCTGTGCCACCAGGGCTCCTTTCTATTCTCAAGGTGGTAGAAGATGGTTATTTAAACTAAGATTTCTTGAAATTTCAAGTATCATATTAGGAAAGCATGTAATCATAATGAGTGGTTATCATGTTATATATATTCATTTATATATTCATTTTTGCAGCCAAACTGTTCATAAATATATGACATATAACAAATTATATTTGCTCTGAAATTTAGGCAAGGTATGCTTATGTTACAGGAATTTACACGACATGATTATTCCTTCCTCCTGTTCTTCTCACTGTTAACTTTTTTTTTTTTTATTTAAATGCTGTTTATTTTATTTTGGAAAATAATTGCCACAGTCCATGAATTACTTGCAATTTTTTAAAGATGAACTTTTAAATTGTTCCTGTGTAGAGCAAGTTGGCCTTAAGGTTTTGTGTTTTTTGTTTTTTGTTTTTTTTTTGAGAGGAACTGAACCTCTCTCCTGATTAGTCTTGAGTAATAAGACAAGAGGTTGTTGTTAGGTGCCATCAAGTCAGTTCCGACTCATAGCGACCCTGTGTATAACAATGAAACACTGCCCACACCTGTGTCATTCTCATAATCATTGTTATACTTGAGCCCATTATGCAGCTACTGTGTCAATCCATCTCATTGAGGGTCTTCCTCTTTTGCACTGGCTTTACCAAGCATGATGTCCTTCTCCTGATAACATGTCCAAAGTATGCAAGACTTAGTCTCGCCATCCTTGCTTCTAAGGAGCATTCTGGTTGTACTTCTTCCAAGACAGATATGTTCATTCTTTTGTCAGTCCATGGTATATTAAGTGTTCTTGCCCAGCACCACAATTCAAAGGCGTCAATTCTTCTTTGGTCTTCCCTATTACTGTCCAGATTTTACATGCATATGAGGTGATTTGACTCGAAGGCAATGGCAACGGGTATGAGGTGATTGAAAACACCATGGTTTGAGTCAGGCGTGCTTTAGTCTCCAAGGTGACATCTTTGCTTTTCAACACTTTAAAGAGGCCTTTTGCAGCAGATTTGCCCAATGCAATGTGTCTTTTGATCTCTTGACTGTTGCTTCCATGGGTGTTGATTGTGGATCCAAGTAAAACAAAATCCTTGACAACTTCAATCTTTTCTTCTTTTATCATAACGTTGCTTATTGGACCAGTTGTGAGGATTTTTGTCTTCTTTATGGTGAGGTAAAATTCATACTGAAGGCTGTGGTCTTTGATCTTCAACAGTAAGTGCTTCAAGTCCTCTTCACTTTCAGCAAGCAAGGTTCTGTCATCTGCATAACACAGGTTGTTAATGCATCTTCCTCCAATCTTGATGCCCCGTTCTTCTTCATATAGTCCAGTTTCTCTGATTACTTGCTTAGCATACTTAGAGATTAGGTGGGGTGAAAGGATACAACCCTGACACATGCCTTTCCTGACTTTAAACTATGCAGTATCCCCTTGTTCTGTTCAAACTGCTGCCTCTTGATCTGTCTACAGGCTCCTCACAAGCAAAATTAAGTGTTCTGGAATTCTTATTCTTTGCAATATTATCTATCATTTGTTATGATCCACATAGTTGAAAGCCTTTGCATAGCCAATAAAACACGGGTAAACATCTTTCTGGTATTTTCTACTTTCAGCCAGGATCCATGTGCCATCAGCAATGATATCCCTGGTTCCATGCCCTCTTCTGAATCCTGCTTGAATTTCTGGCAATTCCCTGTCAATATACTGCTGCAGCTGATTTTGAATGATTTTCAGCAAAATTTTACTTTTGTGTAGTATTAATGATGTTGTTCAATAATTTCTGCATTCTGTTGGGTCACCTTTCTTATGAGTAAGTATAAATATAGAATCCTTCCAGTTGGTTGGCCAGGTAGCTGTCTTCCAAATTTCTCGGCATAGACGAGTGAGCACTTCCAGTACTGCATCTGTTTGTTGAAACATGTCAATTGATATTCTGTCAATTGCAGGAGCCTTGTTTTTCACCAACGCCTTCAGTGCAGCTTGGACTTACCCCTTTAGTACCATTGGTTCCTGATCATATGCTACCTCCTGAAACGGTTCAACATCGACCAATTCTCTTTGGTATAATGACCATATTCTTTCCATCTTCTTTTGATGCTTCCTGTGTTGTTTAAGATTTTCCTCGTAGAATCCTTCACTTTTGCAACCCAAGGCTTGGATTTTTTCTTCAGTTCTTTCAGTTTAATAAGAGTTGTTGACCATGTTCTTTCCTTTTGGTTTTCTATCTCCAGCTCATTGCACATGTTATTATAATACTTTTACTTTGTCTTCTCAAGCCGCCCTTTGAAATCTTCTGTTAGTTCACATTGAAACTGAAGAAAATTAGAACAAGTCCACGAGAGCCAAAGTATGACCTTGAGTATATCCCATCTGAATTTAGAGACCATCTCAAGAATAGATTTGATGCATTGAACACTAATGACCAAAGACCAGATGAGTTGTGGAATGACATCAAGGACATCATATGTGAAGAAAGCAAGAGGTCATTAAAAAGAGGAAAGAAAGAGAAGACCAAAATGAGTGTCAGGAGAGACTCTGAAACTTGCTCTAGAGTGTTGAGTAGCAAGACAGAAGGGGTGGGGATTAAGTAAGAGACCCAGAGTATCTCCCTTTCTCCAATTCAGGATGTATAGCTGGACCTTGGAAAAATAAGAAACTAAGTATGGGTTGTTGTTGTTAGGTTCCGTAGAGTCGATTCTGACTCATAGCAACCCATGTGTCAGAGTAGAACTGTCCCATATGGTTTCCTAGGCTTTAATCTTTAAGGAAGCAGATCGCCAGCTCTTTCTCCCGTGCATCCACTGGTTAGGTTTGAATCACCAACCTTTGAGTCAGGTATTATCAGCTAAAGAACTTTTTCTCTTTCTTGGGGTTAATGGTCTCTCTTCTCTGAACACCTGCTTTATTAGGCATATTTTCCACTGTGGATCAGGTGAAACAGATTTACTATATTCTGAAAATTTGCCACATTGGCTGTGCTAATACTCAACTCCTTCTGTCCTGCCCCAACCCACTCAGGTGGAAATACTCCTTGCAAATTTGGCAACTTGTAGCTTTTATTGTGTGTATTGGGGTAGGAGGTAGATAGAAGGATTTGAAGAAGTATTTAGAAGGCAGATCCTTTTACTTGTGAAGGAGCCTGGAAAGGGAAGGATTAAAATTTGAGGGACAGACACATGGTAGAACCACCAGTTAAACAACAGAGAGAATGGGAGCAAGACTGATTTTAGTTACTGATGTGGTTAGCGTTCCTTTTGGAAGAGACTGTGGAAATGAGCTTATTCAGGAAATCTTTACATTTTTTATGCAATAAAAATGTCCTTTATCATGTCCCCAAAAGGTCCTGTTTCAAAGCATTACATTGCTTTTCCATGCTTTGGGGATTAAATTTGTAGTTGTTGTTTTTTTTTTTTTACTTCAACACCATGCTGAGTCTAATCTTAATTTGATCTGTTTTATGCAGGGAATATTTGCTTCTCCCTTCAAATAAAAGAAAATGGCTGTTTTCTCTTAATCATCTAAAAGTTAATAACAAGAATTGCTTTTTTTTAGTCCAGATTCTTAAGAGAGAATAGCTGTTTGGCCTATTTTTGTCAATTGGCTTGTCTTGACATAATTACCTGTTATTGGTAGGTTGTGCAGTGCAAAGGATACTTGTATAATATTTTCTTAACAAAAACATTACTAAAAAGGCTTACTTACTTTGGATGGGTGGAAGCCCAGTCCTTAAAGAAGGTCTTCTAAGATTCCTGACAACTCATGATTCTCTAAACTGACCAGAGAATACTCCCCTTCGCTTACTCAAAATCCTTTATTATTTCAACAATTGAAAAATAAATGTCATAAATCATTAGATATCAACCTAATGAAGCCTTTCACACAGAATCCTCCATGGTCCTAACATTCTTTTTGCTTCTAGTCCCTTCTCATCCCACAATTACACACCACTCACTGCCCTCAGATTAGAACATCATTTTCATTTTCCTTTGGCCACTACTCACTTAATATTTTTCAGCAAATTTCTGTCCATTACAGTAAAACCATCAGATTTATCACTGAAGTCTCTGACTCACTGGGTCATACTCACCTCTAAGCGTTGCCTGCATTAGTTGCCTCTCCCAGATAGGTTGTATTTTGTATCCTGCTCAACCTCACCTTTTTCAAAGGCTTCCATCTACCAGAAATGGAAAAATGTATATACCTTTTACTAGGATAAGTAATTTTACTAGAATGAGCCTTTAAGTAAGCTAAACCAGCCCCTTTCGTGTTTCCTATAAAAAAAAAACCAGCCCCTTTCGTGTTTCCTATAAAAAAATGTTAAACCACTGTTTAATTAGATCCCCTATGATCCCAGTTAGTTATTTAGGAAGCTAGGATGAAAATATAAATTTTCTGATTTCCAGGTGACCACATCGCAAAGATACTGCACCAATACCCCCACAGTCCCCTCTTTTTATTCCTCTGCTCATAATAGGCAGCTTATATATTTATTATTTATGGAAAAAGAAAAGGTAAAATTAAGTAGAACTACTTCACAGCTTTGCAACATCGTATTTCTCTGTTTAGATGACAGATGCCAATAAAGGCAGGTTAAGTTTCAAATTCCATCTGCCCTCTTGTCAGAGAATAAAATTTCATTGAAAAGTAAAGATCTGTATTTCATAGAAGACTGAAGCTGGAAAAGAATGAGGTGAAGGAGTTTATAGAATAAGGAACAAAATCTCTAGATGACCATCAAAGCAACAGAATGGTACAAAACAAAGAAAATTAAAGGATGGCAATAATTAACAAATTAAGTTACACTGATTAAAATCTTTTAAAGGCTCCAGAAAATGGCAAAGAACTTGGACAAAATACACACAACTAGAACTTATAACAGTAACATAAACACCTTGCTTATTAAAATAGGTATAAAAATTCCGAAGAATATATGAGGTAGCCCATATCAAGTAAAGGGACAACTGGTGGTAGCCTGAGGTCCTGAATATGTGGAAGGTGTGGAATTGTTGGCCATGTTATTAAAATTATATAGGAAATGCAGCAGAAGGGATAAATTCTAGGTTAGTAAGTGTCCATTTGGTGCCATGTAAAGGTAGATGTTCATGAGAAGCCAACCATTCAGAGAACTGTTTTTCTTTATCAGGTCAGGAGTGGATAATATATGTGAGAGAAGAATGAGAGATTAGACCAGAGAGGAAGTCTGGATAAAGATTAAAAAGACCTGTTCATCAGGTTAAAATGTCTTAATTATTACTTGGACTAGGAAGGTAATGAATTCCTCTAAACCTCAGTATCTCATGTTTCCTATGCAATGGGGAAATACTAGATGCTTCTCAGAGATTTAAGGGTAAATTTAGTATAATATGCATAACTGGCTCATGTTGTTTAGCACAACTATTATTTTATGAATAAATATAAAATCAACAAACCTTTCTGTTGATTCAATTAATTTAGTAATTTTTGAGACACCTTTTTTTTTCTTGAATATGATAGAGAAAGAGCTTTTGTTGGTAATTCTCTTCCCTAATGTCAAAAAAAACTACCACAGAAAAATTCAAGCTATTGGGAAGAAAAATATTAGACAATCACAATCCCAAACAAAATTCTATGGAGAGTAGCAGCCAAATACAATATAATCTGGGCCAAACTGAAAGAAATTCCTAAAAGGCAAGGCAGTTCTTTTCAAAACCAGGATTTTCTCTAGGTCAATATTCTACTAAGAAATTTGACTGCCACGTGATGTTTGGCAAAGATGCATATCTCTTCCTGCACATGCAGCCCGTGTATGGTGGGAATTCAAATATTTGGGAAGAAAGTCACTTTGACGTCAATGTGCTTATATGTCACAGTTTTTTACATCTCCTGCTGTTTTATTATAGATTACTATTTATGTATTTTATATAGTTATTAATTTTCTATACATTATTTTTTGTTTGTTTTTATATACTTATTAATTTTATATATATTATATATTATGTATTTTATATAGTTATTAATTTCATTTCGGCTTGTTTAGTTAAACCCGTAATGATATGTATTTTCATCAACTATATGGGCCCATTATTTTCCTATTATTTATACTTTAACTTATGAGTTCAAGCAGTGGATCTATAGATAATTTATATTTGATTAAGAGATGGCTTTATCATGAAGTTTTTTTTTTTTAATGGAAAAATGAAAAAGAGAAGATAGGCAGTTTTTTAGCCCACCTATTTTTTTTTTTTTTAAGAAGGCCCATGGATTAAAGAAAGAAAAAAAGAGAGAGAGATAGAGTATTCAACATACATAAGCATAGTTTATATGTTGTTGTTGTTGTTAGGTGCTGTTGAGTCGATTTTCTGTTCATAGCAACCCCATGTGACAGTAGAACTGCCCCATAAGGTTTCTAGACTGCAATCTTTATGGGAGCAGATCACCAGGTCTTCTCTCCCACATTGCCACCAGTGGGTTCAAACACCAATCTTTTGATTGGCAGCAGAGTGCTTAATCATTGTACCACCAGGGGTTTTATATATATACATATATATATATACACACACACCCATTGCCAATGAGTGGAGTCCAACTAATCTCATGGCCACCTGACAGGACAGAGTAGAACTGCTCCATAGCAGCTGGTGGTGGGTTCTAACTGCCGATCTTTTGGATAGCAACCATAGCTCTTAACCACTATGCCACCAGGGCTCCAGGGGTTATGTAGCCTGTATCTAATGAGGAACTATGAAACTGGGACAGATTATATAATCAATTTTTCTTTTACATTACTCTTTTTTTTTTTCCTGATTCAGTTTACCATTACGAAATATATGGATATGTTAGTATAAAACACATAATATCTAACAGGCACTTTTAAAAATCAAACCACAGAAAGAGACATCAATGTACAGGCCATTTACTCCCACAAAAGATTCCCTTAATGGATACCTGCAAAGTGTTAAGTGGTGGTTGGTTGTTTTATATTTTATAAAGGCGGTGCAGGGCCCAAGCACCTGCCTTTTGCCTTTTCTGTTAAATCCTTAGTAAACAACATATTTATGCTTATTACTTACGTATATTCTTTCTTCTGCTCTCCCTACTTCAATTTTATTTTTCTGCCACAGAATGGACTTGAATAAAAGCACGCGTTTTCAGACTGTAACAAGCCATTAGAAAATACTACAAAGCAGAGTTGAGGTGGCATTTGCTGCGAATTACATTATCATGGAAGCAGGGGAAAAAGAGAGCAACGGAGCCCTGCCCCGTCATTCCCGCTACACTGTATAAATTACCGTTGTACCGTAAAGCAGAGGAACATCTAACCTACTTGCCAATGGAGGGGAAGGAAGGAAAAAATGCATATTAAAGTAATAAGTTTCATAAAGATGGTTATTTAGAATATCCATATGCCAGACCCATTGATGGTAATGTGGAAATAATTCTTGTTGCAGGTGTAAATTTCCACATACACCCTGTAATGTGCAGTCTCTGAATTCAAATCAGGTGTTACCAGAAAGATGGAGATTTTTTAAACTCGGAGTAAAATGTGAGATTGTTATTCTGCCTGGTTTGTCGTAGTAAAATTGCTCAAGCCTAATACGACAGCAGCATTTTATTTTCTAATTACGTGTCAAGGAGAGCAGCCCCTTCTCTGGTCTTTGACTTTGCCTCCCAGAGTCCTGTTCTGACATCACCTCTGGACTCCGAAGAACTGTATCTTGAGATCAGGAAAGCTTTCACTCAGGTGTCCTTATAACTCTCTGACAAGCTGCTGTTTTTTTTTTTTTTTTTTTTCATAATAGGATTCATTGCTTTCCAAAACAGTCCTTGTAATTTCCAGCAAGGTCCTTTAACTCATTTAATGTGCAGCATTTGTTCATGCCTAATTTGTCTGAGCCAGGCCATGTTTGTGTTTTCCTGGAGTTGAAGAAGGTTGATTGTGAGGGTAGAACTGCCTGTCGCAAGTCACTACATTTCTGGCTGAATTATAGTAATTACCGTGGGTTTCATTTGGTTGGTGCGCTCTGCAGTGGCCCTCCATGACAAGGTTAACAAGCAGAAGGTAACTAAATGAACATCAGAAGATAAGTGCCTGATCACACGCAGGCGTCTGTTGACAGTGTGGTCCCCCCCGCCCCGCCCCGTTAGTAATTACAAGAAGACCATAATGAAAAAAATGGAGGCAGCTGTAAAATCTCCTGGGCATCAAAATTCAGATTCCTCAAACAAGCAAACGTTTCAATACATCAGTCCTATGTTTCTGCAAGTTCTGATATTGAGATTATCCTGTGCACGTGGCTTTAAATGTTAGATAAACCCACATTTATGGGACTCCGGGTAAATCTCACTTTATTATTTGCCCATTTCAGACTCTTATATTACGTTTCCTGGTTTGGTAGTTTTATTCAAAGTGAAAATTCTTTATGGCCACAATTCAAAACAATAGCTTAATTCTCCTTTGATTTTTTTCCCCCCCTGAGGTGGAACGTGGAAACTGATCTTGTTGTGCGTACCAAGAAAGAGACCATTTATTTTATTTTAATTCATATTTATATAGGATTCAAATTAGTTTCTTGCTTTCTCTTTTCCTTGTATCTGTCAAGGCTAGTAGGCTGTTTTTTCAACTTCCTAGCATTATGATGACCTTAAACTCTTAGCTGTGGAATTATATTTGAAAACTAATCTTGAAATAATTTGTAGATAGTTGGCAACTGCAGAATCAGAATGCAGGCTTTGAGTTTTAGTATAATCTTCCTTTGAAGTTTCATTTTAAAACAGTACATGTGTTATATCATTACACATAATTTAATGAAGTATGATGTGGAATATATAAAATCTTCTTCCAGGGGATAAAATTAACATATTTTAATATGTGTGGATCTGACATATACATATGGCAGATATATCACGTGCCCTATTTATATTATTAACTATACAGTCAAATTATGTGATATTATTTCTATTTTAGAAAGAAAATACTTAGCTGGTGGCTTGAGTAAGTGCCAAAAATAACTATGTTCCATAATTTTTCAAGCTTTAAAATAAACCTACTAAATATTAAGAAACCGTGGTTTTAAAATATAAATTAATATTGGTGGTCATTCTTCATAAAGGAATATTTTACAAAAAGATGACTTGAGAATTGATAGTATACACCCTTGCTAATAGGAAAAATCCCATTTCACCAGTTAGTATAGAAATCAGGTAATGTAATTTTATGTGGCTCTGTGTTTTTTCTGTGTGAGTATGTGCATGAATGTGTGTGATATCCCTTAAAGGAACATGAGAATAAAATCATATAAAACAGTATAAAAGAAGAGGGCTCATTTCTCATGGGCTTCCAAGGAAATTCAAATTAACTTATTTCAAGAAAATTATCAAGTAGAAATAGAAAAGAAAATTTTCACAAATGTATCAAATTAGTCAACTAATAAGAAATAAATTAAAATAGATTTAATGATTAGAAAGAAATAAACAATATAAGTACAATTTAACCAATGAAATGTCCAACAAGAACAGCACAATCAATTACAAGAAGTGTGCCTGGGCACAGAGGAGAAAGAGTGACATGTTTACAACTTCTAAGACAGCGAGACAGGGCTAGGCTGAAGGAGGACCGACTGGGGACCCCTACATATAAACCAGGAAAAAGTCAAGTAGGACAGAGAATGGAATAAACAACCTGCCCTATTGGCACTGGTGCAGCTATAACTCAACTCCTGGAGATTAGAACAGAACACACACAGGCCCTGTGAGGCAAAATGTTCCCACTGTGGGGTGGAACAACCTGAAATGCTCCAAGATGTTGCAAATAAACTGTTAATATAGATCTCGCAGGACTCCACAGGCGCAGAGTGTGTGCAAATGAAGCAAGAGCGACCACTGTTTGACCTTCCCATGCCTGCCGAAGGGAGAGATGTGACAGAGGGAACGGGTGGGCCTGCGTCACATCCCATAAGGAGTTATGTCAAGGGGAACCAAAAGATTTCCATCTTGAAGAAATCCTGCGTGTGCACCTGTATTTGCATAACCCAACCCCTTCTCAGAAATCTCCACCCTTCCTCCCCACCCACCCAGAACCTCATAAGTAAACATCAAGACCCCTCTTTGTTGAAATCCTTAAATATTTGGCTCTTAGGCAAATCGGACAGACAGTCTCTCTGAAGGCTCTAGCCCGTACTGCCTCCTTTTGCTAGCTGCTGGCATAATTGCTTGTGTGACTCCAGACTGCCTCAATAGTCTTATGGGCGGCGCAAATCTGTTTGGGTTCAACAGAGAAAGCGGCCCTCAGTAACACCTCCAGAAAACAATTTCTGACTTTTTTTTTTAATGTCATTTTGTTTGAGTTAGTCACAAACCCCTTTGCTAAGAACAGATTCTTGTTTATTCTTTATTATTGTAGCCTATATTTAGAGTCCTTCTGTCTGGAATAATATGCAGTCATAAATAACACTGAGATTGAATCTTGACCATTTTCACATTCAACACCAAACATCAGGTCTATTTTATAAAAATAAATTCTTATCGTTTGTTGTGTCGGATTTGAGCATTTACAATAGTTTTTTTTTTTTTTTTTTTCTTAGCCTGGGTAAAAGCAATTTAACTGGGTGTGGTTTTGAATAGCAATCTCCATGTAAATCAGCAACAGCCTGTGACCTGGCATAGCTCTGCTTTGTTTAAAATTCTGTTCTTTAGAAGAACACTCTTTTCCAGAGAAGAATTCCATCACTGTCTACATAAATCTTATAAAATGGATCAGAACGGAAAAGAAATTCATTGGAACTCATATAAAACTAACTACAAACCAAACATAATGTAATTTTTGAATGGTAACCTCCATTACTCTGTTCTTACTGAAATTTAAGAAGTTGAAGTATATCTTTGTAGATACGGGATAAAAATAAAAGCAAAATTTGTATGTGCGAAAGAAGTGAGAGCTCTTGTTGACTCACCTCCATGACAATAGGTATTGGCCCTGGTATTTCTGAGTGAATGTCAGTGAAAGCATTACATTATGAAAAGGCTGCAGCAATTTTATCTCTGTGAAAGCGAGATGGAGTGAACACTTATTGAGGAGCTTTTATGTTCTGGGAATTTTTAAACATCATGTCATTAATTCCTCAAAATTATAATGTTAGGCAGGTATTTCTTTTAAAATTACATTTAAAAACATAAAGGCCAAGAAAGACTAAATAGCATACATTTTATTCCAATTATTGTAATTGAAAAAATCAAGATTTGGCCCAGGTCTCTCTGAACTAATAGTCTGTGCTCTGTCTACTACCAAACATTGCCAGGATGAACACCATCTAATAACAACAGCAGGTGTGTCCTCAGACAGCTAACATCTGTGATGACAAAGTGAGATTCCATCTCATTTATGATAGTTACTTCACTCGGATGAAGCTCTCACCTCCCTTCACACTTCCACATTTCCAAAGTTAATATTACCACATTAACTATTTCCCTGAGCAATCAGATACTACTGCAGCCTGAACACAGGCTCCTAGGCAGTCTAGAGGACAGGGATTTCATGTCTAATCCGTATGTGTGTCTTCCTGAGTACCCAACACGAAGCCTGCAAAAATCGTCTAGCAGAATTTGGCAAATTTAGTTTTGAAACCCAGAATCTATATAAAAAAGTAGTTGTGAATATTTCCAAAGCCATTGCATATGTGTGTCACACTTTCACCAAATATTTTAGCATTCATGGTACAAGTACTTATTTCTAAGCTAAAGATGTATTCCGCATCCTGTCATGGTAGGAGAAGGAAGAAGGTAAGTTGTATTAAACTTAAAAATATTGCTTTTTGCTGAAAGCTGAATTCTTTGGCACTACCCATCACACAAGGAGGCCTGGTGGTGCAGTGGCTAAAGTGAAGCCAAGGCCAGCCTCTCAGTCACCCCAGTGAGTTTCTGTTTCTTACCTAACCTCCCCATGACCCTTACTTGACTACTTCATCAGCTCTTTTTGCAGAAAAATACCAGATGTTCCAGGAAACCAAGGCCAGAGTGATAAACAATAACCAGCCTGAACCAGATCTGGCCCACGGACCATGCACAGTCCAGCTGAGCCATAAGAAAAATAGCCTTATGAGGCATTCCCAAGGAAAACTTTCCTGTGGATCATGCAAAGAACGCTATTTTTTGAACACGTGACATGTGACATTTGCGCGTACACTCTCTGCCCAAATTACCTATGTATGACATTTCCCCAGAAAACATGACTATATATAACTTCCTAGATTATACAATATACAATATCCATTGCCTGTGGAGTCGATCCCGACTCATAGCGAGCCTACAGGTCAGGAAGAACTGTCCCATAGGATTTCCAAGGAGTACCTGGTGGATTCGAACTGCCGACCTTGTGGTTAGTAGCCTGAAGCTCTTAACCACTACACCACCAGGTTTTCCACTTCCTAGGTTAGAATCCCCATAAAGGCTGTAACCTAACCCTTGCTAGGAGCGTCAGATCTGGGCAAGTCCCCTGGCTCCTTGCACTGCTGCTCTGCAATAAACTACTTTGTCTTTCCTGAAAACTCCCTGTGTCTTGTCTCTTGGGTTTACAATGCATCAAGCAGGGCCCTTGGATGCTAACCAAAAGGTCAGCAGTTCAAATCCACCAGCTGCCCTGGGGAAGAAAGATGTGGCAATCTGCTTCTGCAAAGACTTTCAACTTTGGAAATACTATGGTGCAGTTCTACTTTGTCCTACAGGGTTGCCATGAGTCTGGGTGACTTAAGGGCAGTGGGTTTGGTTTTGGTTAAAACCCATTGGTTACCCATCACATAACAGGCCACTTTAATGCCACACATGGATTATTTACCTTATAGTTTATTCTAGTCTAGGGTGCCTTTTTTATTTTAAATATTTATATAAACATCAAACTATTTTGTTCCATAATCAGCTGCGCTTTGCTGCTTTGATTAAAAAAGAGAGCTCATCTTTCACTAGCTGACATTTTAATGTAGACAAAGAGAATGCTGTCGTCCACCGAGAAAATGCAGGTAACAAATAGTCCCTTGCAGATGCCAAGGCCCTGTAAAATATGAGTCAGGAAAAATTCCCAATGGGAAAAAATCATGACTCCAATATTTTATGGAATTTAGTGGAGCACAAACAATTAGTTCCATTTGTGGCTTATATTAACCACAAGTAATAAAAGAATTACAGTTCCCCTAACCTCATGTGACACAGCTTTCATTCTTTAAGTGGTTTTGTAACCTATAATTAGGGCTTGACGTTTAAACCAAGCAAAAAATATAAACCAGTGAACGACTACATTCCTTAAACCTTAAGATCCCCTGTTTTCTATCCTGGAACAAAGACGGCTTGTCTTATGAAATTAACTAAATGAAAATAAGATGATTCAATCAATGTAGAACAAAGACATGGAAAAATAAAATGTCCATTCTCCTAATGCACCCAGGTATGTGCAGAAGTCTCTTTCCTTCAGACACTGTTTAGGATACTTTGTGCTTCCTTCTCTTCTAAGTCAGTAGACTTACAAATCACATAGTCATGGTGGATGCCCCAAAGAAGTCCCTCTCTTCTCTCATCTCTTGACTCCTCTCTGTTATCATCTCTGCCCTCTTCCGGGTTTCCTCCTCTGTCAGCCGTCTTCCAATCTGCTTTGAATTCTCAGGATTGCCTGATGTTTCTGCCAGGTGGTTTTTAAACAGAACTTTACAATATTAGCTACGTCCCAACTTTAAAGGTCAATGTAAAAATAATTTAAAGTATGAAGTTTTAAAAAGGGGCAAAAAAAAAAAAAAGTCCCTGATTCTGCTCAGTCCTCTCTCCAGTAGTGCAAAAGTACTTAATAAATAGCAAAACCTGGGAAAGGTCAAAATGGAAAGTATTAATAAATGCTAAATAACCCAGAGCCAGTGCCAGCGATACATAAAATGATGAAATGCCAATTTAAAACCAACATGTGAAGCAAAAAAATCTTTATAGTTAATTGAAAATGGCCATAACAGGAGGAAATAAAACAATTTTTCCAAGGTACAGCTTTCCAAGTCTTCATTACTAGATTGGCGGTCAGGAATAGCATTTCTCCTTAAGACCGTGTGGTCCTCCATAGCCTCATTCACTCTAAAGGAGTTCTACCTGGTATAGACTGTTTTTTATGCAGCATTAAAATAAATTAACAAATTTATCAGACGAAAAAAGTTAGCCAATACGTAGTGTTTATAAAGAATATGTTCTCCATTCTACTTTGGTGAGTAGTGTCTGGGGTCTTAAAAGCCCGTGAGTGGCCATCTAGGATACTCCACTGGTCTCACCCCTTCAGGATCAAGGAAGAATGAAGAAAACTAAAGACATAAGGGAAAGATTAGTCCAAAGAACTAATGGACCACATCTATCATGGCCTCCACCAGACTGAGTCCAGTACAACTAGATGGTACCCAGCTACCACCACTGACTGCTCTGACATGGATCACAATAGAGGGTCCCTGGCAGAGCTGGAAAAAAATGTAGAACAAAATTCCAACTCAAAAAGAAAGACCAGACTTCCTGGCCTGACAGAGACTGGAGACCCTGAGAGTATGGCCCCCAGATACCCTTTCAACTCAGTAATGAAGCCACTCCTGAACTTCACCCTTCAGCCAAAGATTGAACAGTCCCATGGAACAAAGCAAGACTAAAGTGGTGCACCAGGGACTGGAAGGTAGGAGGGAACAGGACAGCTGGTAATATGGAAACCTGGGTTAGGAAGGAAGAGTGTTAAAATGCCGTGGGGTTGTTAACCAATGTCATACGACAACGTGTGTACTGTTGATAAGAAACTAGTTTGTTCTGTAAACATTCATCTAAAGTTGGATTAAAAAAAAAGTTAAAAAGAAAAAACCGAGCCAATAGAAAAGAAAAGGAAAAGTTACATATATAAAGGGCTTGGAAACCTTTAACTGACAAACTAATGTAGCTGGCTGCTCTCCACTCAAGGTTAATAAAGAAGGAATTCTAAGTGTGGTACTGTAACACTGCATTGACTTTTCTTCTGAAGACATGCAAACCATTAAAAGTGTAACATTTAATGTGAATAAACATGCACACACGTATATTTGTTAGAGTTGTTGGGGTTGACTTACCCAAACTATATTTCTATTGTCTGGTTTTCCAAACTCCTCTCATTTCTCTATTTTATTGTTAATTCTTCTTAAAATGTTTTTCACTTGTTGACAGAATCATAAAATCTCACCAAATAAAGCTCATATACCTAGAGAATAAATGAACTTCCTTCTATTATAAACAATAAATTAGATAACTGTAAAATCAGGAGAAGTGTCCTTGACATGCAGAAACAATGCTAAGTGTTGGACTATGAACGTATCTTCATAACTTTAACTCAAGTTTTTTTTTGGGGGGGGGAGGGGACCTGTTTTATTATTGTTCTCCTCTTGCATGACTTTTCTGAAAATGAGATTGGGATGGAACAGTATTTGAAGAAAATCCTAAGTTTCACTGATGGTTGTTTTAAATAACAAGGATAAGAAGATTTATTTTGATTACATTTAAACATTTTCCACAGTGGATACCCTTAGGGAAAATATGCATTCTGTGTGATAATTAAAATCCTGTACATGCTACAATGAATACAATAATGTAGATATAATACTTGGCTCTAGAGTTGTAGCATCTGTGTAGTAGTAGAAAAGTTTCCTCTGAAAAAGTACAGGGACATCACTTAACTGCTGATTCACAATTTAAGAAAACTAGCATAGATGATAAGTAAAGCAAAAATAATATCAGTCAGTACAATAATGTAATAATGACATTTAATTTTCCTCATGGCTAGGAACCATGAGAATATTGTAAAAATATTTTAAATTATAAAATGAATATAGCTGTATTACCTTAAGTTTGGAAAATATTGTTAAAGGGAAAAAAATCAGTGCCTTCTTGTCACTGACCCATATTCATGATCTGAACACAACTCTATTACAGTTGAAATTTTTGCAATATTGAAATCAAGCCAGATAAAAGTTATCAGCTCTTTATAGGATGAAAAAGACAATGTCATTGAGACAAATACAATTTTTAGAAACCGAATGCAAGGAACTTTTAGAACCATTAGTAGGTAGACTGCAATAACATCCCAGGAAAACATAGAGGAATGACCGAAAGCTCATTTATGGTGGAGAATATTTTGAGTGTGCATATGTAGCCATAACTTTTATTGTATCTCATCAAAAGAAGTCATTAATAAACAAATTGTGAATGTTGTTATGCTAGGAAAATGTGCTAAAAAATAAAATTAAAAAATTATCATTTTACAAAGTGCAATGTGGTACAGACATGCCTACCTAAAACAAGCATGAGAATATAAATGTATATAAGTAATTTACGTCATCTTTAAAATTATAGGTAATGTTTAAATTAAATAAAATCTATTGAAGTAATGCCAATTCATGATGGTTGCAAACATATTTGGAGACACTAGCAGGAGATGACAGCTGTTAAAACCAGTGATTGGACAATAAACCAAACCAAATCTGTTGCCATTGAGTACATTCTCTGGTAAGTTGGTTCTGACTCATATTGACCCTATAGGACAGAGCAGAACTGCCCCATAGAGTTTCCAAGGAGCAGCTGGTGGATTCCAACTTCTCACCTTTTGGTTAGCAGCCGAGCTCTTAACCACTGATTGAAAAATAGAACTTGTTTGTTGAGAAAGCATTTCTTTCTCCTGACCTCATGTGTACACATGAAGCAATGAAAGAAGAAGGACACAGCCACCTTTACACTTGATCAGCCATCCAAGTCAATCTTGGAGATCACTGGAGTGCTAGCCATATTGCCTTCAGTCTAAATTAAGAAGGAGATGAACAAATGCTGTGTTTTGATGAAGGTCAGGAAGTCTTTTGTTTAGTATGTGAGACCTAGTAAGTTTAGTACGGAAGGTGAGAATTCAGCTCCTTGAAAACAAAAAAAAAAAAACCCAGTTCTATTTCTGTTGTACAGACTGGATAGCACCTAACTACAAAAACAGTATCTCAGGATGAACTTCTTGTTCTTCACCTCTAATGCTATCACTAGAATGCTCACAAATATTCGCTTCCACTTCAGGTAGCTTCATCAAATTCAGTAAATTCTTAGTTTTCCCCATGTGTCATCTATGTATTGTATCTCTCCCTAGCAACCAAATGTGACCTTCAAAGAGCTGACTTATAGGGTCCTGCTTGACCACACCCTAACTGTAAGACAATACTCCACGTCTGCATGGTGCTCACGGATGTACCCAATTTCTAGGTAGCCACAAGGCCATTAGAAAAAGGGCACCAATAGCTAATATAGATTGCTCTATAAACATCACGTCCTTCCAATGAGAACATATTAGCCCATGGAAAGTAGCTTTTATTACTTACAAGAATTAGAGAGCACACAACCAAAAAAGTTCCATAATGAGCAGCCCTCACCCAAAGCTGTCTAAGCAGAGATGACAACTCTTCCTTGCATCTCCCACTTTGTGCCATGGGTGAGGGACTTAAATGGGATCCTACCTACTGCTGGTGTCCCCCTGGCCAGGTACGTTCACTTGGGTGGACTGTAAGTATATGCTATGTGTGCCCCACCTACACCAGAGCTGAGGAGACCCACATAACTTCCTTTCCCAGCTATTTATGCTCCCAACCTAAGTGATTGATTGTATCTTTTTAACCCTGCTAACAAACATCCTGGTGGCATAGTGGTTAAGAGCTACAGCTGTTAACTGAAAGGTTGGCAGTTTAAACTCACCAGGCGCTCCTTGGAAACAGTGTGGGGCAGTTCTACTCTGTCCTATAGGTCACTACAAGTTGGAATCGACTGGATGGCAACAGGTTTAGTTTTTTGGTTTAACAAACATCCTACTGCATCATGTCCCCCTGACTTCCTGAGAAAGGGAGATGGCTAGCCCAGAATTGTATCTTTCTAACTTTGCTAATAAACATCAGGCCTCTGTTCTGTTCTGATGCCCAAAGATGCCAGCCAGAAGAGGAACAGAGAAAACTATGGCCACCTGGCTTGTCCCAAGGTTTTGCCCCACAGGAGTTCCTGAGGAATTTGATGCAGAGGATTAAACAGAAAATATACCCCCTTGGCATCGAGTCAATTCCGACTCATAGCAACCCTATAGGACAGAATAAAACTGCCCCATAGAGATTCCAAGGAGCGCCTGGCAGATTTGAACTGCCGAACTCTTGGTTAGCAGCTGTAGCACTTAACCACTATACCACCAGGGTTTCCAAAGAGAAAATATAGGTAGAGGAAATGGTAGAAGAGGCAGAATAGGATAAAATATGGAGATAAATGAAAAAAGTAAAAATATAGTTAAGAAATATAGTTAAGAAAATAAATATATTCTTAATCATAAATTAAGAAATATATTTAAGAAATATAAAAATATATTGAAGAAAACATGACCTGTTAATGTCACATTTCATTTCAAAGAAGGGATTTTCTTTTTATTGAGACAAAATTACTTAATAAAATCTTCATTATGTTCTATATATTTTGGATTCTGATTTATTATTTTGACTATGATGTAATGTGATTCTGTGTGTGTGTAACACTTATTTTGCAATAATACTTCTGATTTTCATTATAAACTCTGCCGTTAAATATAATGACATAGGAGGATGATAAGGCATGAAGCTCCAGAATTAGTCCCTTTACCCCACCAATGATTGAGCTGGCAAGAATCCTCAGAATTAAGTATTTTGGAACCCTAGAGTCTTCAAGTCTATACCTGTAGTGTCCAGGGGAATGCATGCAGAATAAAAAAAGGCTAGTAAATTTCGGGTTTTCATGTAGCAGTAACCATCCTCCCAGCCCCCATCCCACAGCAGCCAGCAAAGGTGATTGCTGCCTGCCTTCTGGCGTTGCTTGCTGGTAATAGGTGGGTGATAAGGATCTTGTTTTCCAGGGATACAGATTGTGCATTTTGATCTGCTTGATGGTACACAGAAGGTCTAGGGAAGGAGCTCACCACTGTTTCAACCCCCTTAGGGTGAAGCAGCTTCCTGGGCAGCACCTGTCAGAGATAATTTAAAGAGACAGAACACCTTTCCCCCCCCTTTTTGTTATTAAATCCAGGAATTCAAGGAAATCTCTATCAGGTTACTGGCTGACAGTGGAGATAATAGAACAGCGACTTCAGTGACCATACATGACAAGGAATATAGTCCTTATAAAAATAATCTGGAAAAGTTACTAAACAAATAGATAATGGCATCCCTCAACATGTAACATCGGCGATATCTGGGAAACAGGGAATACCTTATCTGCAAAGTTACCACATTACAATGTCCAAAGCATACCAGTTAAAAAAAAAAATTATGGAGCATACAAAGAAAATATGGCCTATTCACAGGAGGAAAAAACATGACAGAAAACATCCTCAAGGAAGCCTAGACATTGGAAATATTAGACAGAGACTTTACATCAACTGTCTTAAACATGTTCAAATAGCTGAAGGAAGTCATGAGCAAATAACCATAAAAAAAAAAAAAGTAGGCAATATCAAAATAGAGACAGAAATTATGAGATGGAACCAAACATAAATGTTGGAGCTAAAAAGCACAATAGCTGAACTGAAAAACAAACGAACGCTAGAGGAATTCAACAGAAAATTTTACTGGCAGAAGAAAAATCAGTGAACTCAATGAGATATAGAAAAAGGTACAGAAAAAAAAATCTGAATAAATAATAGCCCAAAACTTTGTAAATTTGATGAAAGTCACGTATATACACATTCAAGAAGTTCAACAAACTTGAAGCAGGGTAAGCTCAAAGAGATCCATGCCGACACACATTATCATCAAATTGTCAAAAAGCAAATGAAAAAATCTTGAAAAAAAGCAAGAGAAGTGACTAATTATGTACAGAAATCTTCTATAAAATTAACAAAAGATTTCTCATTTCTCACCAGAAGCCACGGAGACCAGAATGCAGTCGTATGAAATATTTAAAGTGCTGAAAGAAAAAAAAAAAAACTGAACTAAACTTGTCAACTAAAAAATTCTTTATCACGCAAACTACCCTTCATAAATGAAGGAGAAATTAAGACATTCCAGATAAACAAAAGGAAGGAGTTCACTGCTAATTAAAACAAACCTAAACCTGTAGCAGAAACCCTGGTGGTGTGGTGGTTAAGTGCTATGGCTGCTAACCACAAGGTCCACAGTTCAAATCCACCAGGCACTACTTGGAAACAATACAAGGCAGTTCTACTCTATTCCATAGGGTCGCTATGAGTCAGTCAGGCATCGACCTGACAGCAGTGGGTTTGGGTTTTTTTTTTTTAAACCTGTAGCCTTCAAGTCGATTCCAACTTAAGGCAATCCCATGTGTTAGCGTAGAACTGCTCCATAGGGCTTTCTTGGCTGTAATCTTTACAGAAGCAGATAGCCAGGCCTTTCTACCACAATGCCACTGGGTTCAAACTGTCAACTTTTAGGTCAGTAGTCAAGCACAAACCATTTGCTCCACCCAAAGACCTACTCGTCACTAACAGACCTGCCCTAAAATTAATACTAAAAGTTCTTCAGACAGAAAAAAACAATATTAGATGGTAATAAGAAGAAATAAAGATCTCTGATAAAGGTAATTACACACAAAAAAAGAAAAAGATAAATATAAAAGCTACTGTAATTGTATTTTTGTACAGGATACTTCTTTTGATTTCCTATGGACCCCTGGTGGCACAGCAGTTAAGAGTTTGGCTGCTGACCAAAAAGGTCAGAAGTTCCAATCCACCAGCCACTCCTTAGAAACCCTATGAGATAGTTCTGCTCTGTCCTATAGGGTTGAGTTGGAGTTGACTGCACAGCAGTTGGATTTTTGTTGTTGTTTCCTATATGATTTGAAGGAAACCTTGTTGGCGTGGTGGTTAAGAGCTACGGGTGCTAATCAAAAGGTCAGCAGTTTGAATCCTTCAAGTGCTCCTCGGAGACCCTATGGGGCAATTCTACTCTGTAGAACTCATAGGGTCGCTAGGAGTTGGAATTGACTCCACAGTAGTGGGTTTCTGGTTTTATACAACTTAAAAGGCAAATGCATGAAAAATAATTATAAATCTATGATCACGGGCATACAATGTATAAAGATGTAATTTATACCAATATAAAGAGGGGGTAGAGCTGGCTAGGAACAAAGTTAATGTATGCTATTGAGGGTAAGTTTGTATCAATTCAAACTAGATTGGCATAAAATTTAGCATTTTAACTGTAATTCAGATAGCACCAACTAGGAAAATAACTAAAATATATATACATAGAAAAGAAAATGAAGAGGGAGTCAAAATGGCAAGTTGAAAATAAAATCAGTGAAAGATAAAAGAAGGGAGTACTGGAATTCAAGAACAAAAAGACACAAGGCATAAGAAAGTAAATAGCACAATGGCAGAAATAAGTCCTTTGTTATCAATAATCACTAAATGTAAATGGATTAAGTCACCATTTATAATAAAGAGACTGACAAAATGAACGAAAAAAAAAAAAAAGAGTCCAACAGTATGCAGCTCAGAGTTGTTTCCCTTACAATGTGCAGTCAATCTATTTCACAGCTCTCAGACTTCTCCTCTGCCTCCATACTTGTGATCCATTACATTTCCTCTTTGGAGTAGAGAATTAGATCATTAACTTCCATATATCTATTAAGAACATGTAGAAAATCACTTATTTATTGCTTTTTAAATTTAAGCACATTTCTTTTACAGCCTGAGATTTCTACCATTTTTAAAAATATTTCCTTGATAATCTTGAGAAAAGGGTTATATCTTATCCAGACTTTCTTCCCAGGGTGTCACTAGAGTGATTACAAAAATTAATTGAGAATGTAAACTTATGCTTCAAATTACAACACCTGGTAAATGAAGTAGATAGTACAACTCTACTTAGCAAATACCAAATACATTATGGAACTAGGTTTAAAATGTAAATCAAAAATATCAGCATACTGCTAATAAAAAGATTTTTCTTTAAGTTTTAACAATTAACAACAAATTTTGTGATTTTTTAAATTTTTCATAGCTTTTCTAGAAGAAAAGCACACAAACCATTTGTGGGCGTTATCCTCATAAAGAACAATACCGAAATCAGGTTGCTTATGTCACAAAGTTAAGGAATTGGCCTCAAACCACCTGTCTCTTTCATGAAAGTGAGTTAATATTCATACTGATATATTTTACTATATTTGTTCTTTAATCCACAGGCCTCAATCACTGTCACTTTTATAAATCTCTGTCACTTTTATAAATATATAATGTACATAATCTGCTGACATAATTACCCAGAACCATAAAGCTGGATCCTGACCATGTCCATAGTATGTTTGTGTAGACCATGACATGCAAATCCCTAATCGCTGTGTCCTATCAATATTTACAAGCTGTATTTAAATTAAAGTAATAATTTTACCTTTTATGTGTTCCCAGACACCAATCTATTTGTCTTTTAAAAATTTAATATATGGTGCCTTGCAAGATTAAATGACTCTATTTCCATCATTGACCTTGTTTTATTTCTCTTAAATGCTATTTCTTTTTGTTCTAAAATGAAACATTGATGAGATTTCTAGTTGTGTCCGAGTAAATGAAAATTCAGTTTGTACTTTTGTCCTATTTACAATAATTCTCTTAGTGCAATGTCTGATACAAGTTATCTGATTTAGTGTTTGTCTGAAACTCTACTGTCCAGAATCTCACACACTCACAAAATACACCAAAGGTGCTATTTCTGTCTTGGTTCTTATCCTTTCTATTTCATCACTGCATCCTGATCAAGCATACAATTTAATTTTAAGGTCAAATTTATGTTCTTTTATATTTTAAACCTCTGTAGCTTAGAATATGTTTCGGCGATACAGTCCTTATAAAGCAGAGTCTGTGCTGTAGATTGAAAATGTGGATATGAAGCTATCTTAATTATCTAGTGCTGCTATAACAGAAGTACCACAAGTGAATGGCTTTAGCAGACAGAAATTTATCTTTTCACAGTTTTGGAGGCTAGAAGTCTGAATTCAGGGCACCAGGTACAGGGGAAGGATTTTTCTCTGTCTTTCAGCTCTAGGGGAAGGTTTTTGTCATCAATCTTCCCCTGGGCCTAGGAATTTCTCAGCATAGGGACCCGAAGTCCAAAGGACACACTTCGATCCTACTTCTTGTTTGGTAGTAATGAGGTCCCTCACTTCACTGCTCGCTTCTCTCTTCTATATCTCAAAAGAGACTGACTCAAGATACAATCTAATCCTGTAGATTGAGTCCTGCCTCATTAACACAACTGCCTCTAATTCTGCTTAGTTAACATAATAGAGGCTAGGATTTACAACACATAAGATAATCATATCAGATCACAAAATGGTGAACAACTACACAGTACCGGGAATCATGGCCTGGCCAAGTTGATACACATTTTGGGGGGACACAATTCAATCCATAACAGAAGTATCAATTTATTGGTCCTCAAATTTCTTAGACACACATCAGTATATTTGGGATATTCTATAAAAAGGAAACCCTGGTGGTGTAGTGGTTAAGAGCTACAGCTGCTAACCAAAGGGTCGGCAGTTCGAATCCGCCAGGCACTCCTTGGGAGCTCTATGGGGCAGTTCTACTCTGTCCTATAGGGTCACTATGAGATGGAATCGACTCGACGGCACTGGGTTTGTTTTTCGTTTTTTTGGTTTATAAAAAGGAATGAGATATGATCTGTTTTATATACTTTAGATTATACCAATTCGGATAATATGGACACATTTTACTAAAGAGGCTGAAATACATTCAATAGTTCACCCACTATTCAAATACTATCTCAAATTATATAAAGATATTTGATTTATAGTTGTGTGTTTCTTGATATAAATAACAATTGGATAAATGCTCATAATATAGTTTTCAATGATGTCTTAAAAAATGTTAATGTATTCTTCTTGCCATGATATATTTTTGTCAGCATTTTGTTACCACTCACTGTGGATGAAACACTGGGCAAGGTGAAATAGGAGATGCACATTAAATCAGAAGCAGGGCTTGCACACTAAGAGTAGGGATCTAAATATTCCAAACATGATAAAAATCCCCAAAAGAAATATCAAGTACAAAGTTATGGGAATTCCAAAGCAGAAGAAATCATTTCTGGCTGTAGGCACATCTTCAATGGATTAGGGAAGACAGAACAGTAGAGAGTGGCTTGATCTGCTCCTTAATAAATTGGAGAGCTTTTGAAAATGAAAGTTGGAGAAAGTAGGGGTACTATCTTCTGGAGGGGACAGCAGAGCAGGGAGGCAATAACAGAAAGTTGGAAACATTGAAAAGACCAAGTGACCTTAACAGCAATTCTTCCATGCAGAGCAACTTTAAAGTACCTCTGTAAATACATATGAAATAATGCGCACATATTTGATTCAGAAATACCAATATCTGGGAAAAGAAAAGAAAAAAAAACTGCTTGTGGATTATCAAAATTTTCCACATAAAAGCATTTTAAATATTGCCAGAAAGATCATTTGACAAAAGTTGTCCTGCATTATGTGAACCATAACTGGACTATAGATTTTAAAGGAAATAATGATTTCCAATAAATGATATGAAATATATAGGAAAGCCTGAGTTACAAAGTTGACTTCAATTTCTAACAAAAAAAAAAAATGCTTGATATTACTTCAGAAAGTTTTATTTCTTTTTTCCTTCATATCCTGTCACCAAAATCAGAATATTTTATAATAATTGTTTGTTATCAGTTTTCTTAAAAATATAGGCCCGTTTATTTGGAATTCATGTTATAATGAGGAGACATTAAATGTATAATCTTAATTAGGACTGCTGATATAAATACGATGAAATTTAAGTATTACTGGAAACAAATGTGGAATTTTGAAGGTAGAGCTACGCTCATCTCTTTTGTTAGTAGAGGAAAAAGAATGAAAATGGAAACTATATTGAGATTCAATATGGAAGCTAAATTTGGGTGGGAAAAGGGATAATGTATTGTTTTTTAGAGCACACAAATGTTACCTAACCATTTCATTCTTGGAATAGTGTTCTCAAGTATGCTGTACTAGACATATTTCTAAATATGAAGAAACTGAGGGAGCCAACCATCAAACCTAGATCTGTTTTACTCCAAAACTGATATTTCCTTCTCATTCTAGCAAGCAACAAACAGGCACAATATCCAGTAAGTCAAAGCGATCTTTTTTCGCCTTTCATTTATATACGTTGACATTGGGGAGCCATGACCATAGATAATTTTTTTTTAATGTATTTGTCTTACATTCCTTCTCTGAATGTGCGCCTGGTATTTTAACTTCTGAAATCAGGAAGGATGTCAGCTTTTTTAAAATTACTTTTTTTTTTAACTTTTTCCTGAAACAGTTATTCTCTGATTTTTTTTTTTTTTTTTAAATATTCTGAGCCTGAGTTATAGGTTGCTGAGAAGTGCGGAAATAATATTCTCTGAGTGCTCAAAGTGCTTTTGAACAGGGAATGATGACATCTTTTCTGCAGTTCGGATGTGGAGGAACTAGAGATATTCCACCTGAGATAATTCAGTTATGTACCAGAAGCCTCACAAAGGCTATTCAAGTCGGAAGTGGGAAAAATCCTTGACTAGAGAACTTTCAAAGGCGAAGATGCTTTTCAGCCTTTTCTGGACAATTTTTAAGGTAAAGCATTTCTAAGAAATGGCTTATGAAAATGAACCTATTCCACATCCTCTGGCTTCTGAAGTTACTCCTTTGTTTTATAGAATGTTTGCTATATAATCTGGAAGGAGAAAAAGGGACTAACAAATGTTGAATGATTCTTTCCCATGGGAGTCTTGCATTATCATCTCATTAAAGCTTTAAACAAGCCCATGAAACGGGTTTTCTTTACCCCCACCCCCGCTTTTTTTTTTCATATAAGGAAATCAAAGCTTAAGGATTAATTTTCTAAACTCTTATGGAGTGGTACTTAATTGAACCCAGACGTGTTTCTTTATGAATTCCTTTTTTTTTTTTTTTATTTGACCATGTTTTCTGTGGCTATGCTGCTTGTCATAGTTTGATGGGTGAGATGATTGGAAGCAAGAAAAAAAAAAAAAAGGGCAAGTTATTCTTCTGTGCCCACAAAAGAATCCACCAGACAGCAGTGGTTTTGCTATAATCCAAAATGTCACCTTTAGTTGTTTCTGTTCTGTTTTATTTTTAATTTGGAGCTTAATCTGTCTCTTAACCTATTCTGCCCATACCTATCTTAAGATCAAGAGTTCTCTTTGTTATGTTAAAATAGTATTAAATATAATCTTTAATAAGCTTAATAATAGAAGAAAATAAAATATCATCATAAGGTAAGAATTGATGCGTCTATAGCTCTTAAATTGTAGCCCTGGTGGCACAATGATTAAAGCACTTGGCTGTTAACGGGAAGGTCAGTGGTTCAAATCCACCAGCTGCTTTGTAAGAGAAAAATTTGGCAGTCTGCTTCCTTAAAGAGTATAGCCTTGGAAACCCTATGAGGCAATTCTACTCTGTCCTATAGGGTCACTATGAGTCAGAATCAACTCACGGCAACAGGTAGAGGTCTAATTTTACATATTACTCCTTTCTGTTCACTTTTTGGATGGAGAAGGAAGCAGAGTCCCAAAAGAAGTGTTAGTTAAGATTCCACAGCTTCAGGATTTATGTGGCTTCAGGAAACAAAATTGCTCTTCCCTACCCGCAAGCAAGGTGGCCCAGACATAGAACTAAGAGTGGGTTAAAAAAAAAAAAAAGGAAGGATAGTCTCTTAAGCACCAGAGCTTTGTTATATTTCATCGTTTCTACTTTAGCAAGCTATATAAAAACGCTGAGAGTATTCAGTCCAACAATTATATCAATATATTTCAAAATTAAAAACAACTTATTTTTACAAAGAGGTCACAGTATTTTAATTAAAAACAGCTATGAATTCTTCAAATTTATGAAAGCCTAGCATAAATATTAGTTCTCTTTAAGTATTCTGCAATGCTAAAATATAAATTAGTCTTATGACCAAATTTATCACTCTACAAAATTTGAGACTTTTGTCTCCAACGCATTAGCTCATGAGGTTTAGTTATCTGCTTTGAAACATATTTTACAAAATACCTCAGGAATTTCAGCTGTAGCAAATGAAATTTACACAATTTTCTGACTGAAGCTCTGTTTTAAAGATGAACACTCAATGCACCTAAGAGTTAAACTAACCCTTTTTTAACTTCCTTTGTTGTTTTACAATTAGTTGTACACTCTATATGAGTATGCTTTTCTAAGACAGATCGATTACACCACGGTTTGGAATCAATGGAATATTGAAAACTCAAAAAGATGCAAATCTTATGAAGTAATATTTGAGTTACCATTTGTACATCGTGAAATTACCCCAATATCCAAGAAATATAAATTGCACCAATTGCACATTTAAATGGCATTTCAGTGCTTTCAAAATATTTGGAGTTTACCTTTAAATTGTCAATTATTTTAAAATGTTGAGTTAGATTATGATGCTCATAGACTTGAAAACAAATGGTAACAATATTTGCCTGGTTATAATAACAGAACATGTTTCCAAAGTAGATTTATATTAGCACAATTCAATGTGGTAATTAAGAGAGAAAAAAGCAGTGCTAAGCTGCATGTCCTATCAGGTTCCTTGGGGAGAAAAAAACACTGACGTGACTTGAAATGTGTCCAAGGGGTTTAGTTAGCCTCCAATTAGCTGGAAAGTTTTGCCATTAAAATGCATAACAAAGACCAGCTTCCATGTCCCTGAACCCTTCAGTATTTAAGTCCTAATTTCAGATGGGTCCTTCATTAGAACTTATATCCCAAAAGCTAGCTTTGACTTTTAATTACACTACACAACCAGTGCTGTCAGGTGATAAGATGGAAGGACAACAAGCTCTAGGGCATATCTCGGTGAACCTCAAGGGCCTCGCTCTTCACCAAAAGCAAACATTCTAAAAACAATCTACCATGAAATACAGGTGAATTGTAGCCCCTGTTTAACCTTGCATTTTACACCTGTCATGAAATCCATAGAGTAAATTCAAGAGGCCAGGCAGAGATATGAACACAGGGGATATCTGAAGAATGGAAAAGAGGAATCTGTCTTTTCTTGGTTTCAGCAAGCACATGCCATTTTCTCAAATCCTTTTTTACCTCTTACATCACTATCTCCCTTGCCAAACATTTGAATTTACAAGAAACATCTGTACTGAAAATACTACCTTGATAATTAGTATTCCAAGTCAAAATAACAAAAAATAGGCTAGCTAAGTATTTAGTGAATACTTTTGAGATTGCGGCTAGCTTTTCTCTTTGGACATATTTATTTCTTTATTTTAAAAAAAGTCCATTTGTTGTCAATTCTTTGGAAATCCTAACATATTTTCTGCTATAGATGTTTTAAAATATTGCTCAATTCCAAGAACATATCAGAAATATTCATTTTAACTCATGATATACCTGGGATTATGTTCATAATTCAATTTTACCTATTCGTAGAAAATTACAGAGAAATTGTCTCTTGACTTCAAGTCCTAACAATACTCTCTGCCTCAGTTTTAGAGAAGAGCTGATGTTTTGGCAATAACTGTTCAGGTGAAAACATCAGCAGAAGAGAGAGATTTTCTATATGGAGGCATCTTTCAAAATCAATATGATTTCCTAAGTAAAGGAGTATTTCAAAATTCTATTAATAGAAAAATACTACTACGGACCAATAAGCCCTCCATTGCTCTGAACTAGGGAGCAAAATCGTGTGTATATTTCTGAGAGTGTGTGTCTATTGCTAAAAATAACCACTCAACAAAATTTGAACGTAAGGCTTATTCTGAGCAATTATTCTATATACACATAGGGAGATAATTTTGATTCTAGAAAAAGCAAATGGCTTGAACAAGCTAGGTACAATGACATTTCTAAAGAAAAGAGGAGGGGCAAATGTAGAAGATCCACCATTGGTTAACCTTAATATGCAAGATTGAACCCTGCCCTCCCTGTTTTATTGTGTCCTTCAAGACCCCGTTATTTTTTCCTTTTAATTTTTTGTTGATACTATGTGTTTTCAGTAACAGAGGGCATGCTGAATCACTGAGTGTTTCTGAATTTTTGTAGGTAATATGGTTTTTGTGTATACCTCATCTCACAAATCGTATCCTTGGAATCCAGAGGTACATATGTGTACCCCTTGCCACCCCAAATTATACCCCCAGAGTCCAGAGGTACATATCTGTACCAAATAAAAATTTTCAAAATTTGTGTTTTTCCTAAAAAAAATTCAGTGAGTCAGCATTACCTCATCAATATCCTATAAAAACTGTAATTTGCAACACACGCCCATTTTTTTCCATTTCAAACTGTTCTATAGGGCCCTGCCTGCTGGCAGCACGTACTGCCAGTGGTACGATAGCTTCTCAACAAACCGCAGAGGTAGAAAAAGTAAGTGGTGGCTATATGTACCAGGAGTAATGAAAGGGTTATTAATGTTTCCTTTTGTTATACACAAGGTTGCCATGAGTCAGAACCAACTGGTAGGCACCTAACAACAACAAAGGCAATCTGAAGCAATTCAGCCATAGACGGTCCTATTATTGGCAGTAGTTGCTGAAGAAATATGTCAAACTTAATTGTTCAGATAATATTCATCCAGTACATATAATTTCTATACAATCTTTTGGATTAAAGATAAATCGATAACTGTACAGAATGAAATTAATGAATGAGATTACATTAGCATGACACCATTAATAGAGTAAAAAGAAAAGGCACAGAGTGGGAGAAGGCATTTGCAATAACCAACAAAGGGCTATATCGATATATTAAAAAAAACTCACATGCTTTTATCAGAAAAAGCAGAAATTCCTTTAGAAAAATGTGTAAAAACTTGAACAACCTCTTCTCAAAGAACAACATGCAAAAACCCAATAAACATGAAAAAGTTCTCAACCTCATTTTTCATCAGAAGGAAGTCATGTAAAAACATGATGTCATAGTACTATCCACTGGAAGATAATGGATAAAATAAAAAATAGGCGTGATGGATGGAATCATCCTCCACTTCCATGAAGTCAGCTGATATCAGGTCTTACATTGGTCTTTGAGACCTAGCTAGGCCTTATTCATTAGCACAAACCCTCTGGTGTGGTTTAGATAACAAAGGCACCTCAAGTGCTCAAGAAATCCCAAGGGTTTTGATTTATTTCTCAGTAAACAAGGGCAAAGACCAAATCGCTTTGAGTAAAGTTAAATTCTTTTTCCCACAGAGTTCTGATAAAAATAACTTCTTTGTTTGTTGTCCAATATTTGCCTCCCAAGCAAAAGTGTAAATTACTCAATAGTTTCTAGCAAAAAAAAAAAAAAAAAAACTTTATCTAGTAAGCAATAAATAATTGTTTAATAAATAAATTTTTGTTGTTATGTGGTTGTTAGGTGCCACGGAGTTGGTTTTGACTCATAGCAACCTTATTTACCACACAGATGGAAACACTGCCCAGTCCTTCTCCACCCCCACAATAGTTGCTACGCCAAAGCCCATTGTTGCAGGCACTGTGTCAATCCATCTTGTTGAGGGTCTTCCTTTCTTTAGATGATCCAAGCATGATGTCTCTCTCCAGGGACTGGTCCCTCCTGATAACATGTCCAAAGTACATGAGATGAAATCTTGCCATCCTTGCTTCTAAGGAGCATTCTGGCTCTACTTCTTCCAAGACAGATTTGTTCATTCTTCTGGCAGTCCACGGTCTCGCCAATATCCTTTGCCAACACCATAATTCAAAGGCATCGATTCTTCGGTCTTCCTTATTCACTGTCTACCTTTCACATGAACGTGAGACAACTGAAAATACCATGGCTTGGGTCAGGTGCACCTTAGTCCTCAAAGTGCTATCTTTGCTTTTAATGCTTTAAAGAAGTCTTTTGCAGTGGATTTGCCCAGTGCAGTACATCATTTGATTTCTTCACTGCTACTTCCATGGGCATTAATTGTGAATGCAAGTAAAATATAAATGGTCATTTAAATATGTAGTTTGACAATACTCATTCTCCAAGGAAGAAGAAAAATAAATGAACAGCAGTGGCTATCATTTTTACTCAAATTATAAGACTAATGTCTCCATGCTAATCAATGTTGTAAATAGTGCTTAAAAATTATCAATCATCTGTCCCTGAGTTATTTAGAAATAGTGCTGTACTGTATAAGATATTGGAGCCCTGGTGGCTCAGTGGTTAAATGCTCGAGTCCTAACTGAAAGGTCAGCAGTGTTGTAGAAAAAAAAATCACAAAGTTAGTAAAGCAAAAAAGAAAGTTTTATTTGCCATATATTCAAAAAGGAAAAAGTAGGAAATTGGACAAGCATGCCACCAGATGGCCAAATCCAACGAAATTACAGAATAGACAGAACTGGGAAAACAGACAGCCATGTCTGCCTGAGTCCAAGGAAATATTACAGAATAATCCAGAATGGGAAAACGGACGAGAGTGCTGCTAGAGTCATGTCTGCCTGAGTCTGCGGGTTGTTATAGAATAACCACTATATATATTCATAACAAAATGGGCAAAACCATTGAAAACGTCACCTTTTCACAGATTGGCTAGAAACTGTGATCCTACATTTTGAATTATCTTTCTTAAAAATCATCCTACATTTTGAATTATCTTTATTAGCAATCATTGGTACAGGTTTAGGTAACAACAGTCAGGGGGGTCTTCACTGGTCTAACACATTTTCTACTCATTAAATAAGAAAGGAAACTCTTCTGTGTTCTATTTGATTGGCTTATGTGAAAAAAAAAAGGTTCCCTAAAATATATTTTCCAAGATTATCCTAGCTATTGTCTTTATACCTCAGGGTCCAGTTGATGTGTCTTTGTGAGTCCTTGTGACTCCAGCTCCAGCTGGGTCACATTCTCTATGCTCAAGGATAAGGAATAATGGCTCCAATATTATTTCCTATATCAACAGTTTGAACTCACCAGCTGCTCTTTGGGAGAAAGATGTGGCAGTCTGCTTCCATAAAGATTTACAACCTTGGAGACCCTATGGGGCAAATCTGCTCTGTCTTATAGGGTCACTCAATCAGGATCCACTTGAAGGCAATGGGGCTTATATAACATATTAATTTTTTTTTTAATCCCTAGATTCTAATTCTAGTGTTAACAATAATGAAAACTATAAGGTTTATTCTGAGCAGGTATTATGTGTTCATATAAACCCAAACCAAACTTGCTATTGAGTCAATTCCAACTCCTTTTTGATTCCAGTAAAACAAATGGCTTGAAGAAGGTAGGTACAATGGGGCTTTTAAAAAGGAGGAATATTGAAGATTAACCATTGGCTAATCTTAATGTGATTGATTAAACCCTGCCTTCCCTCTTTATGGAGATCAGCTGGCCTGACTGCTAATAATTTGTCCCTTCACTCCTCACTTGCAGCCACAAGACTTTCTGAGATTTAAATTAGGAGGTACTGGTTTGATGACAATCCTTTTCCAGCAGGATAAGACAAATTTACGTTGCTATAGAGCAGGTATAGAGGCTTTTACAGTTTAGGTCAGGATTTTTATGGTTAATATTTTGTTTTATGAATAAGAAAAACCTTAAAATCATATAAGACATTTGTTATTAGTTTTCCTCTTTATACTAGGAAGGATTTGAGTTTAAGCAAAATGAACAGAGAGATAAATTCATGAACCTATTGGTAGTAAGGATGATTATTCCAATAAAATACACATAGGCATAAATTCACAAACCATAAGTTTAATATTCAAATAGCAATTTTAAAGTTTAAATGTACATTGTCACAGACTGCGTACCACTTATGTTGCATATTAATAGCTATCATTTATTGAGAATCTACAAAGTACCAAACACTTTAACATGAAATCCACTGCCATTGTCTAGTCGATTCTGACTCACAGCAACCCTATAGGAACTTCAACTATATCATCTCTAATTCTCACACACACACACACACACACACACACAATCCATGAAGCCAACATTATTAGCCCTACTTCACTGTTGAAGAAACTGAAGATTAGAGTTATTACAAAATTTGCCAAGACTATATTCTTAGATTCCAATCTATATTCTTAGATTAGACTTTGAAAGTTTGTCTGTCTGACTCCAAATCCCAGACCTTTCTCATTTCCCAAAGAAGATTGTATTCCATTTTTTGCCTGGGTTAAGTTTTTTAGTATCTAGAATGACTATGACTATTTTGGTCAGAAGAAATCTTCTCCAAAGAAATCGTGTTTTATCAAATCTGTTAAATAGGTTAGCATTTAAGGGAAAATGGTTAAGCCCTCAGTTGCTAACCAAAAGGTCTGGAGTTCAAACCTACCCAGCAGCTGTAAGGGAGAAAAGACCTGGACATCTGCTCCCATAAAGATAATAGCGTAGGAAACCCTAAGGGGCAGTTGGAATTGACTTGATGGCAGACTATAACAACAACATGAATAGTGGACTTAACAGAAAAAGATTAAAAAAAAAAAAAAAGCTGCTGCGAATCAATAAAAACTTACACAAGTAAACTAGTTTGTTAAAGGATGTTTTGAGAATAATTTCCAGCTAATCTTGTCTTTCTAAAGCATAAACCTTAAGACCCTGTAATAGATAATTCTGTATCCATTATGATAGTGTAGAGACAAAATCAAAGTTATAAATCAGGAAGAGCTTAAAAATGCAATGTCAGCATATGAGAAAATAACCAAGACAACAAAATTACTGAACTCTTCTAATTATAAGGGCTTGTTATATTAACCTGCATGTTCATATTTTCTTTCCTTGATAGGTAAACAAAAATTACTATTAAGTCCAGGGTAAAAATCAAGTCATCAAAACTATGGCTCATTTTATGCTAGAATGTCAGTGTGAAATGCATTTCCATCTTGGTCCTTAGTCTATGGAGGAAATACTACCAAGTGGAAACCCCAAGTTCTTACTTGGCATGACTCATATTGGCCAATACATGAGAGACCCAGATGGGAGAACAGGAAAGGCACCTTTATTTCATTGTACAAGGAAATGGAGTCAGTCAGTGCTGCTGCTTCCAAGACTGCTTGCCAAGGGTGGGCAGGCAGGTTACTTTTAAAGGGGTTTACGAGTAGGGAGTTCATGCAAGTTAGGTCAGCAACATTCTTAACCATACTACGCAGGTGCAATGGGGTCTACATATAACTTCCAAGCAAAAGCAGGGGAGTTGGGGGGAACCTAGCAAAGGAAATGATTTTTCAATACAGCACTGTACGGGAGGAAGCCAGGTAAAGAATACAGCACTGTGGGGGCTCTGTCTCAAAACTATGACGCTAGACATGGAATAAATGGATGAAATCAACATTTTCTTTAAAATGCACATTTTATTTATACTCTTGCCATAAATGCATCCTCTCATAGATAAATGATTTGCACAGAGTTAGACCATTCCTCCGTGACACGAAAGTTATTATTGTGACAGCAGTCTTCTGGAAGCAACAGTAGCTTAATAATCTCCTGCTGAATGCGGACACATGTTTCAAATGTTTTTAGCCATCTGGGAAAGCGAAGTTCTTCATGGGAGCTCTGTATCCCAAATCCTGCCACAATCTTAGCTGTTTTTTTTTTTTTTTACTTTGTTAGCATAAGTACACCAACCTCCAAAAACTTTTTGTTAACTATTTCATGTCCTGCAGGTCACAATTGATCTTGATCCCAGAAAACAAGTAGATAAGAGGGGGAAAGAAGAATACAGTTGATGTAAGATGAAAGCATGCATTCATGAAGACTGGTGAAAACAATAGGTATTTTAATAGAATGTTCTAGACATGTTCCTCAACTTTTGGTCACCAAACAGAAACCTAGGTGTAAAAAAAGTATAATTTATCTTCAACGGATTACCTTTGCCCTCTTAATGCCATTATATGAAAGAAAATCATTATCATTTTCATCACATCTCAAGATTTGTAACCACGTACTTAGAGGTCTGAATGTATGAATTTGTTTTTCTTCCACATGAATGACAAACTGTAATACAACACACTGTTGAAATCACCTGATACATTTTATGATATAAAAACAAATCTCTCCCAAATAATACATGGTTATGCTGATTGTATACAGGGATTGTTGTGAGTACTGCTTTTCTAAACATCATTAAAACTCAGGAGTATATCTTCATGTTTAGCGATATGCCATAGACCATTTAAAGAATGAAGCCAGTGCGCTTATCTTTGGTGGACCTGCCTTAGTACACTAGTTGCATTGCTCACTAGTCCCACTTTCAGGGACTATTCTGATACATATATTCTTAAAAATATGCATATACCTACCAATACATATACCGAAACTCATACACATATACACACCGTATGTGTATGCTGTTGGGTGTGCACACACAAACATACACACACACAGATACACATGCATACACTTTTTATCCCCAATGTTGTTATATAATACTACAGGGATTTTAATACTTAAAAAGTCTATAATGAATTTGTGCAAAAGAAGATAAAAGTATTTTTTGTATTATTTGGCTAGTTTTAAATACATTTTAATACTTTGGATTATATTTTAATAAAGAAGATAATGGAAGTTAAAGTATTTACCTTTTCTTCTGATGTTAAAAACATCACGATAAAGCATAAAAGGAGAGAGATTATCTGAAAGAGAGAGATGAAGAGAGATGGGGGAAAGAAAAAAAAAAAAGAACTGTAAATGTGTAAATAAAATAACAGAAAGGGTGGGGTGAACAGGGCCCATTTAGTGTCATCTCTCTGTAGTGAGCTTGAAGTGCCATCTGGTCTGTTTCCTTTCAGCTGTCTTCAAAACCCATGCTCAAGACGTTCTTCTCATTAAAATGTCCTTGATAAAATCCAGGTAACTCTAATCACTATTTATTTTTAATGTCTGTGAAAAATTTGTTTACATAATGTAGGTTAAAGTACAAATACATATTAATGTTCTAAGTTTCCTATCTCTTATAATGGACTTTCTCAAATATTCTCGATGATGACAAATTTGTGATACGGCACAGGCCACTAAAACAGAAATTTTAACTGACATACCAAAATATAAAAGAGGATAGATACTGAAGGAAAATGTGAGTCCCACAAACTAGAAATTGCACAAACTAGTTTTTTTTTAGTTAGCCTACTAGTGATAACCAGGGTGTAAAGGAATCAGAAGGAAGTATTTTTGAGGAGGATGTCTTTCGAGAGAGCTATTACTGTAATGTGAGTTATTACTTATCCTTCTCATCCCCTATTTCTTTTAAATCTAGACTTGGGAGAGGTTTTGAGCTTCCACTCAGGAAATAAAAAGACTGGAGAATGGTTTATATTTTTATCTTATTTGTACTCCTTGTTCAGAATAGCACTTATGCGTGTGCGTATGTAAGGTCATATACATTTGAAAATAACGTACATCTAGAAGTTAGCATGCCTAGTTTGATATAAAGTTCCTGTAAAGGCTAAATACTAATGACAGTGGCTAACGTTTAACAATCCGTATCCTGCCTTCAGTATGAATTACACCTCAACATAAAGAAAACAAAAATCCTCAAAAATGGACCAGTAAGCAACTTCATGTTAAACGGAGAAACTATTGAAGCTGTAAAGGATTTCGTTTTACTTCTATTCACAATCAATACCCAAGGAAACAGCAATCAATAAATCAAATGATTTATTGCATTGGGCAAATCTGCTTCAAAATACCTCTTTAAAATATTAAAAAGTGAACATGTCACTTAGAGGATTAAGGTGCACCTGACCCAAGCCATGGACTTTTCAATTGCTCATATGCATGCAAAAGATGGACAATGAATAAGGAAGACTAAAGAAGAATTGGTGTATTTGAATTATATTATGGTGTTGGTGAAGAACATTGAATATACCATGGACTGCCAAAACAACAAACAAACCTGTCTGGGAAGAAATACAGCCAGAATACTCCTTAGAAGCAAGGATGGCAAGACTCTGACTTACACACTTTGGACATGTTATCAGGAGGCTTCAGTCCCTGGAGAAAGATATCATTTAATGTAAAGTTTAGGATGTAAAAATGGCATGGTGGAGGTACCTGACTTCCTCAAACTTCAAAGTAGGGAAGGAGAATCAAGATCAACAGCTCAAGGCTGATTCCTGTGAGGTGGCAGTCAGACATGCCTCTACCCTCCAACCTTTTTACCAATTCTGACCCCAACCATGCCTCTCACAGCTCTCTATCTCTTGGCTGGATTTGATAATTTGTTGCAATGGCTACACAGAACTCAGAGACCATGCTCACAGTTATATGGTTTATTACGGAAGGAACAGGTTACGATTCAAGTTCAGGAATGCTCAGGATGCTTATTCTTCCATCAAGACAGCCTCTACTCAGCCATGCCTGCAGGCAGATCACTCTGCCTCTCTGGTGCTCTGCTTGGGCAAGCATTACAAAGTTCTTTTAGCTCTGCCAATAAGTGCCCAGAGGTACCCCACTCCACCAGTAAGCCTCAGCCTGAAGGCACTCAGTTCTAGCTCTGTGGGTTCGCATACCTAGCTCCACCAAGTGCCTAGATACACCCTACTGCACCAGCAAGCCTCCTGCCTGAAGGACCTCAGCTTTCTCTTTCTGTGGGCCGAGAAGCCCATGGTGCCATCTCCTGCTGGCCTCCTGCCTGTCACCTGCTTCTCCTACTGCTATTTCTCTGCGACTGCTTCTCACTATCTCACTATTTCTCTGTTACAGCTCTCTCTCTGTCTCCTGGATCTAGGATGTTCTCAGTTCAGTGATCCTGGGTCCAAAGGACATGTTTCACTCCTGGCTCTTCTTTTTTGGTGGTGGTTAGATCCTCCCTTCCTGCCTCTGGGATGGCTCATTTTAAGTGTAGTAGAATGACAAAAATGATGAATCCCCTCATTAAGATTCCGTACACCTTATTTGCATGGTTCCACCCCCACAAGGATGCCATGCATTTTATTTACATTATTAATAAGCTATCTAATCCCCTTGGTGGGCTACAAGTACCTCAAGTGGATAGTCTCACCTAGTCTTTTGGTGGGAGATACAAAAGCCATGGTTAGAGAGTCATATTAATTAATGCACGGCACTGCAGAGGGTCAGCAAAAGAGAGGAAGACCCTCAATGAGATGAATTGGCCCAGTGGCTACAAAGATGGACCCAAACATAGCAACAGTTGTAAGGGTGGTGCAGGACTGGGCGACGTTTTATTCCGTTGTGCATGCGGTCCCTATGAATAGGAACGAACTCAACAGCACCTAACAACAACAACAACCCTACTCTCAAGGGATTTTCTTGTTTTATGTTAGTCTAAAGGCAAGATACCCACAGATAATAAAGTCTGCTTGAAATGAAGAGTAAGCTGATAGAAGGATGAATATGAAATCTTAAAATGATTGTGTTCTCGTTCTCCAGATTTTCTAACTCTTGGGTATGACAGCTATATTCATAGAATATGAAAATTCTATGACCACCAGTATTCAGTCCTCCTGGCCTTTTGCCAAGTAACTATTATCTTTCCTCTAAGAGAAAATAACTTTTAGGAATTATTTATTTGCAATATTTCAGACTAGAATGTTTTTCTTTGATGTATTTATTTAGCTGTTTTAATTTTCTGTAAATTTTTTTTTTGAAGTGATGACACAACCTTGGTATACTTTATTAATTATTAGCTATCAAATTTAGTTTGCTTTTTTTTTTTAAGAGTAACTATAGTTTATGAACTAAGGAAGAAAAGGAAGTACAGAACAGTGTTCACGATTTCTGAGTTAAGGAAAAAAAAACCCTTTCCCCAAATATTTGTATTGTAAATATTTTATGTATAAATGAGTAATATCACAAAGCTTAACATATCTCACAGCTTAACATATATTGGTATTTCTTTAGATGGGTGTCAGAGTAGACGTTGAAGGCTTCACAGGAAAGAAAATAGCAAAAGCTGAGTGTATTCACAGAGAAATGAGGCACTTTCAGCTGTGCTGTTGCCATGGAATAAGTTGGCATTAATTAAATATCTATTCATTGTTAATGAATGCCCAATAACATTAAGCAGTTAGTAGAATATTAATCACACACTTAAGGACTAATTGTACCATATTAACAATTTATGGTGCTATAAGAAACCAGATATACTATAATACGTAATTGGCATCAATTGAAAGCTATTCTAAGAGTGTACTTTTCTATTTCCTAACGGGACAGTAGCACAATATACACATAATTACTGAATTTTTATTTCTCAAACATGGTGGTAAGTGTTATGGTACTACTGATATATCCAAAATATGTTCCTGTTTTTGTGTGTCATCTAGTCAGTTCCGACTTATAGTGATCCCATGTGATGGAGTAGAACGGCCCCATAGGGTTTCCTAGGCTGTGATCTTTGTGGGAGCAGACTGCCAGGTCTTTTCTCCTGTGGAGCCACTGGTGGGTTCAAATCGGCAAGTTTTGGGTAACAGTCAAGCACTTAACCATTGCACTACCAGGGCTTCTATATTCGGATATTCCCCCTGTTAATATTTAAGAACAAACAGTAAAAAAATAAATAAATAAAAATAAAAACTAACACTAAAAATCATACTTTCAATTTTTGCCTCCCTCTTGACAAGAGAAACCTCATTTCATGTCTAAAATTACTTTCCACTTAAGGTGCATTGGTAACTTAGAGCATATAAACCCTTAAAAAACTAAAAATGAACAAGACACTCATATTGAAGAAGTCTATCTCCTTCAGAGTGTGCATCACTAAATTTTGTCTCTTTTTACAGAGTTAGACATATGTTAGTGTACCTTTATTATATACCTTATACTTTTTATTCTAAATTCCTAGAAGTGAAATTTATCACAGAGTATTCATATTTTGGAAACCCTGGTGGCGTACTGGTTAAGTGCTACGGCTGCTAACTCAAGCGTCGGCAGTTCCAATTTGCCAGGCGCTCCTTGGAAACTCTATGGGGCAGTTCTACTCTGTCCTCTAGGATCGCTATGAGTCAGAATCAACTTGACGGCACTGGGTTGGGCAATTCACATTTTAAGACTTTTGAGATATATTTCACTGTGAGTCAGAGTTGACTGCATGGCAACGGGGTTTAGTAGTATACAAGGAGCCTTGGTAGCATGATAGTTAAAACCTTTGGCTGCTAAATTAACAACGGTTTAGTGGTTTGAAACCAACAGACCCTCCATGGAAGAAAAGACCTGGTAATCTGCTCTTAAAAAGATTACAGCCCAGGAAATCATATGGGACAGTTCTACTCTGTTCTATCGGGTTGCTATGAGTCAGAATCAACTCGACGGCAGACAAAAACAGCAATGTACAACTGAAATTGAGTTTGCACAGTAGATGCTATAGGGATGCTTATCACTCACTCCCTCAATGTCCATTCTTTCCTTCTGTAGTGATAGAACCCCAGATTTTTACCTATGCATATGTACACTCAGAAAGCAGCTACATTACCAGGCTCCTTTGAAGATAAACAGCCGTGACCATATATCTGAGAGACAAATTCTACAAAGTTTTCTTTTCAAGAGAGGCTTCGCTTTCTCATCTCATTCCCTCCTTCCAGATGGTTGGGTGTGGTCATCAGAATTGGTAGATGAAGAGGCTGTCGTTAACCATGAGTTGATTTTGGGAATAAAGAGGCAAAAAATGAGTTTGAGTTGAAACATCATAGAGCACCATACAGTCCTAGACTGTCTACCTCTGAATTGTATGTCAGAGAAAATAAAAACAAACAAGTCCTACCCCCCAAAAATTCTATCTTCTTTAAGGCACTGCCAAAAATAACCCCAGACCTAATTCTAGCCAATATAAGGAATACTTAATTTGACAAATCTATGCAAATACTTTTTTTTTCTTTTTCTAACCATAATTGAATGAAATCTTCAGCAAAATGTTGCTTGTGTGTGATATTAATGCTATTGTTCTATAATTTCCACATTCGGTTGGATCACCTTTCTTGGAAATAGGCATAAATATGGATCTCTTCCAGTCAGTTGGCCAGGAAGCTGTCTTCCATATTTCTTGGCATAGACAAGTGAGCACCTCCAGCCCTGCATCTGTGTGTTGGCACATCTCGATTGATAATCCATAAATTCCTGGAGCCTTGATTTCTGCCAATGCCTTCAGAGCAGCTTGGACTTCTTCCTTCAGTACCATCGGTCCCTGATCATATGTCACCTCTTGAAATGGTTGAACATCCACTAATTCTTTTTGGTAAAATGACTCTGTGTATGCCTTCCATCTTTTTTGATGCTCCCTGCATCATTTAATCTTTTCCCCATAGAATCCATCACTATTGCAATTCGAGGCTTGAATTTTCTCTTCAGCTCTTTCAGCTTGAGAAACGCTGAGTGTGTTCTTCGTTTTTGGTTTTCCATCTCCAGCTCTTTGCACATGTCGTTATAATACTTTGTCCTCTCAAAATGCCCTTTGAAATCTTCAGTTCTTTTACTTCTTCAATTCTTCCTTTTGCTTTAGCTGCTTGACGTTTGAGAGCAAGTTTCAGAGTCTCCTCTGACATCCATCTTGGTCTTTTTTTCTTTTCTGTATTTTCAATGACCTCTTACTTTCTTCATGTATGATGTCCTTGATGTCATTCCACAACTCGTCTGGTCTTCGGTCACTAGTGTTCAATGCGCCAAATCTATTCTTCAGATGGTTTCTAAATTCAGGTGGGATATACTCAAGGTCATATTTTGGCTCTCCTGGCCTTGCTCTGATTTTCTTCAGTTTCAGCTTGAACTTGTATATGAGCAATTGATGGTCTGTTCCACAGTCGGCCCCTGGCCTTGTTCTAACTGATGATATTGAGCTTTTCCATCGTCTCTTTCCACAGATGTAGTCAATTTGATTTCTGTGTGTTCCATCTGGCGAGGTCCATGTGTATAGTCGCCGTTTATGCTAGTGAAAGAAGGTATTTGCAATGAAGAAGTCGTTGGTCTTGCAAAATTCTATCATTTGGTCTCTGGCATTGTTTCTGTCACCAAGGACATATTTCCCAACTACTGATCCTTCTTCTTTGTTTCCAACTTTCACATTCCAATCGCCAGTAATTATCAACACATCTTGATTGCATGTTCCATCAATTTCAGACTGGAGTAGCTGATAAAAATCTTCTATTTCTTCCTCTTTGGCCTTAGTGGTTGGTGCGTAAATTTGAATAATATTCGTATTAACTGGTCTTCCTTATAGGCATATGGATATTATCCTATCACTGACAGCCCTGTACTTCAGGATAGATCTTGAAACATTCTTTTTGACAATGAATGCAACACCATTCCTCTTCAAGTTGTCACTCCCAGCATAGAAGACTATATGATTGTCAGATTCAAAATGGCCAACACCAGTCCATTTCAGCTTACTAATGCCTAGGATATCTATGTTTACTTGTTCTATTTCATTTTTGATGATTTCCAATTTTCCTGGATTCATACTTCGTACATTCCAGGTTCCGATTATTAATGGATGTTTACAGCTGTTTCTCCTCATTTTGAGTTGCGCCAAATCAGCAAATGAAAGTCCCGAAAGCTTTACTCCATCCACATCATTAAGGTCGACACTACTTTGATGAGGCAGCTCTTCCCCAGTCACGTTTTGAGTGCCTTCCAACCTGGGGGGCTCATCTTCCAGCACTATATCGGATAATGTTCCGCTTCTATTCATAAGGTTTTCACTGGCTAATGCTTTTCAGATTTGCTGAAGATCATTCAAAAATGGCTGCAGCATTATCTCGACAGGGAACTGCCAGCAATTCAGGCCAGTTTCAGAAGAGGACGTGGAGCAGGGATATCATTGCTGATGTCAGAGAGACGACCCTGGCTGAAAGCAGAGAATACCACAAGGATGTTTACCTGTGTTTTATTGACATTCGACTGTGTGGATCATAACAAATTATGGATATCATTGGGAAGAATGGGAACTCCAGAACACTTAATTGTGCTCATGAGGAGCCTTTACATAGATCAAGAGGCAGTCATTTGGACAGAACAAGGGGATACTGATTGGTTTAAAGGCAGGAAAGATGTGGGTCAGGGTTGTATCCTTTCACCATACCTATTCAATCTGTATGCTGAGCAAATAATATGAGAAGCTGGACTATACGAAGAAAAACGGGGCATCAGGATTGGAGTAAGACTCATTAACAACCTGCATTATGCAGATGACACAACCTTGCTTGCTGAAACTGCAGAGGACTTGAAGCGCTTACTAATGAAGATCAAAGACCACAGCCTTCAGTATGGATTGGACCTCAACATAAAAAAAAACAAAAAATCCTCACAACTGGACCAATGAGCAACATCATGATAAACGGAGAAAAGATTGAAGTTGTCAAGGATTTCGTTTTACTTGGACCCACAATCAAGTGCCCTGGAAGCAGCAGTCAAGAAATCAAAAGACACATTTCATTGGGTAAATCTGCTGGAAGGGACATCTTTAAAGTGTTGAAGAGCAAAGATGTCACCTTGAAGATACAGTTATCCTCCATTTTGTGACATAATGTAATCATCTACATAATGTGGTCTGATATGGTAAGCCAATCAGTTGTAAGGGGAATTTCCTTAGGGCTATAGCCTGCATTTTTTTTTTTTATAGCCTGCATTCAGTATATATGAACATTCTGGCAAATCTTGCTGATTTTTGCTCCCTCTGGATCCTGTATCCAGCTAGTCACCATCTGACAGCTGGTTCTTGAGCCTTGAGCCAGCTGCCAGTTGTATTGCCTGCCACTCTTGTGAGTTGTCAGCCTCTGCAGCCTGTGAGCCAGAAGTCTGCAGTTTGATCTGCTGATCTTGGGTTCATCAGCCCTTGCAGCTATATAAGTCAGGAGAAGCCTCCAGCCTGATGCCTGACCCAAAGACTTGGGACTTGCCAGCCTCTAAACCACATGAGTCATTTCCTACAGATAAATCTCTCTCTCTCTCTCCCTATACATATGCTTCACTGGTTTTGCTTCTGTAGAGAACCCAGCCTAAGACAGAATATAATTTACTTGTTTTCTCCTTAGGTATGTTGTTAGGTTCCGTAGAGTCTGTTGCGACTCATACTGACCCTATGCACAACAGAACAAAACACTGCCTGGACCTGCGCCATCCTGAAAATTGTTAGTATACTTGAGCCCATTGTTGCAGCCATAGTATTAATTCATCTCGTTGAGGGTCTTCCTCTTTTTCAGTGACCCTCTGCTTTACTAAGCATGATGTCCTTCTCCAGGGACTGATCCCTCGGTGACAACATGTCCAAAGTATGTAGACGTAGTCTCGCTGTCCTTGCTTCTAAGGAGCATCTTGGTTGTACTTCTTCCAAGACAGATTTGTTCATTTTTTGGCAGTCCATGGTATATTCAATATTCTTCCCCAACACCACAATTCAAAGGCATCAATTTTTCTTCGGTCTTCCTTATTCATTGTCCACCTTTCACATGCATAAGACACTATTAAAAATACCATGGCTTCCATAAGGAGCACCTTAGTCTTCAAGGTGGCATCTTTACTTTTCCACACTTTAAGGAGGTCTTTTGCAGCAGATTTGCCCAATGCAATCTGTCTTTTGATTTGTTGACTGCTGCTTCCGTGGCTGTTGATTATATATCCAAGTAAAATGAAATCCTTGACGACCTCAATCTTTTCTCTGTTTACAATGACGTTGCTTATTGGTCCAGTTGTGGGGGGTTTTTATTTTCTTTATGTTGATGTGTAACCCATACTGAAGGGTCTGATCTTTGATCTTCATTAGTAAGTGCTTCAAGTCCTCTTCACTTTCAGCAAGCAAGGTTGTGTCATTTGCGTAACGCAGGTTGTTAATGAGTCTTCCTCCAATCCTTTTGGCCCATTGTTCTTCATATAGACCAGTTTCTTAGATTATCTGCTCAGCATACAGATTGAATAGGTATGGTGAAAGGATACAACCCTAAGCCATACCTTTCCTGACTTTAAACCATGCAGTATTCCTTTGTTCTGTTCAAACTACTGCCTCTTGGTCCATGCAGATTCCTCATGAGCACAATTAAGTGTTCTGGAATTCTCATGCTCTGCAATTTTATCCATAATTTGTTATGATCCACACAGTTGAATGCCTTAGCATAGTCAATAAAACACAGGTAAACATCTTTCTTGTATTCTCTGCTTTCAGCCATGATCCATTTGGACAACAGCAATGACATCCCTGGGTCCATGTATCTTCTAAATCTGCCTTGAATTTCTGGCAGTTTTCCTGTCAATATACTGCTGCAGCCTCTTTTGAATCATCTTTAGCAAAATTTTGCTTGAATGTGATATTAATGATATTTGATAATTCTGCATTCAGTTGAAGCACCCTTCTCGGGAATACACATAAATATAAATGTCTTCCAAATTTCTTGGCATAGACAAGTTAGCACTTTCAGTGCTGCATCCATTTCTTGAAACATCTCAACTGGTATTCCATCAATTCCCGGAACCTTGTTTTTCTCTAATGCCTTCAGTGCAGCTTGGACTTCTTTCTTCAGTACCATTGGCTCCTGATCATATGTTACCTCCTGAAACAGTTGAACACTGACCAATTTTTTTTGGTATAATGACTCTATGTATTCCTTCCATCTTCTATTGATGTTTCCTTTGTCGTTTTACATTTTCTCTATAGAATCCTTCAGTACTGCAACTTGAGGCTTGAATTTTTTCTTCAGTTCTTTCAGCTTGAGAAATGCTGAGCATGTCTTTCCTTTTGGTTTTCTATCTCCAGCTGTTTGCACATGTCATTATAATACTTTACTTTGTCTTCTCAAGCCACCCTTTGAAATCTTCTGTTCAGTTCTTTTACTTCGTCATGTCTTCCTTTTTCTTTATCTACTCCATGTACAAGAGCAAGTTTCAGAGTCTCTTCTGACATCTGTTTTGGTCTTTTCTGTCTCTCTTTTCTTTTTAATGACCTCTTAATTTCTTCATATATGTCATTTTTGTCATTCCACAACTCATCTGGTCTTTGGCCACTGGTGTTCAATGTGTCAGATCTATTCTTAAGATGGTCTTTAAATTCAGGTGGGATATAGGCAAGGGGTCATAGTTTGGTTTTCTTGGAGCTGTTCTAATTTTCTTCCACGTCGGCTTGAACTTGCCTATGAGTAATTGATGGTCTGATTTGCAGTAGCCCCCTGGACTTGTTTTAACTGATAACATTGAGCTTCTCCATTGTCTGTTTCCACAGATGTAGTAGATTTGATTCCTGTGTATTCCATCTTGCAAGGTCCACGTGTATAGTCGCAGCTTATGTTGGTTAAAAAAGGTATTTGCAATGACGAAGTCATCAGTCTTGCAAAATTGTATCATGCTATCTCCAGCATACTTTTTACTACCAAGGCCATATTTTCCAACTGCTGATCCTTCTTCTTTGTTTCCAACTTTCACATGCCAATCACCAGTAATTATCAGTGCATCCCGATTGCACGTTTGATCCATTTCAGACTGCAGAAGTTGGTAAAAATCTTCAATTTCTTCATCTTTGGCATTAGTGGTTGGTGCACAAATTTGAATAATAGTCGTATTAACTGGTCTTCCTTGTAGACATATGGATATTATCCTATCACTGGCAGCGTTGTATTTCAGGATAGACTTTGAAAAGTTCTTTTTGACAATGAATGCAATGTCATTCCTCTCCAATTTTTCATTCCTGGCATAGTAGACCACATGATTGTCTGATTCAAAATGACCAGTACCAGTACATTTTGCCTCACTAATGCCTAGGGTATAGATGTTTATGCATTCCATTTCATTTTTGATGATTTCCAGTTTTCCTAGATTCATACTTCATATACCCCACATTCTGATTATTAATGGATGTTTTAGCTGTTTCTTCTCATTTTGAGTCACGCCACATCAGAAAATGAAGGTTCCGAAAGCTTTACTCCATCCACGTCACTAAGGTCGACTCTTCTTTGAGGAGGCAGCTCTTCCCCAGTCATCCTTTGAGTGCCTTCCAACCTGAGGGGCTCATCTTCCGGCACTATATCAGACAATGTTCCGCTGCTATTCATATGGTTTTCACTGGCTGATGCTTTTCTGAAGTAGACTGCTGGGTCCTTCTTCCTAGCCTGTCTTAGTCTGGAAGCTCAGCTGAAACCTGTCCACCATGGGTGACCCTGCTGGTATCTAAATACCAGTGGCATAACTTCCAGCATCACAGCAACACACAAGCCCCCACAGTATGGCTAACTGATAGACGTGTCAGTTACAACAGTTATAAATTTCTTCCTAGGCACTTTGATTCCAAGTTAAACTGAGTATCCTTATGATGATCAACTATTCATCAAAATTGACGTCTTGCTTTCCAAATCTATTAACCTATTAATACATGCTAAGGTACATACCAAAATTACAGTGTGATATTATGTACATTGCTGCTTTTTAGGAGTTCTGAAAGCTGAGGTTTTATGGCAAAAATTTTATTTGTAGCACAATTAATTTCTTCTAAAAGCTGATCAGTGATTTTGATAGCAGTTTGCCAGTTACTTACTTTCTTGTGAGAGTGGCATAGCCGGAAATCTTTGAATGTGCTGACGATTTAACTCAACTTACTTCTTACTGTGCTTGATATTTTCTTTGATCACTTTGATGGATTTTCTCACATCAATGAAAGAAAGTGAAGGCATGGGAATGATAACACTATGAGAGCTGAAGAAACATCTGTCAAAGAGGCAGAAAAATAGATTCTTTAAGAAATTACTTTCCGTCATAAAGCAAGAATATAACTACATTATTGAGATTTAGAAAACAATAACCCCACAGAGGCTAATCTTTTTCTTAGTTACCATTTCAATTTTATAAAACAGCATTAAAATGAAAATATTATATAATAGTTTGCATTTTATAAACCCCGTGCCGTTGAGTCGATTCTGACTCATAGCAACCCTATAGGACAGAGTAGAACTGCCCCATAGAGTTTCCTAGGAGCACCTGGCGGATTCAGACAGCTGACCCTTTGGTTAGCATCCGTAGTGCTTAACTGGTACGCCACCAGGGTTTCCTTGGGGGTTACAATTTAGAAAATATCTTCATAAGCATTCACAATAATTATGATGGTTTCTTTTATTTTGAAATTAAGGAAACTTAGGTTACAAGAGAGGTTGAGTGACTTCTAAGGTCTAATGACAATTAAAGTATGGAGCTCAGAGGTAAGCCCAGGTGTTTGACTTCAAAGCACATGCTACAGATCCTGGCGTTGATGCCACCATTTCAAAGTGGTGCAAAACTACAAATTGAATCTAGAAACTCCTGGTGTTCCATCAACATTTCTCTCCAATTAATTAACTCCCAGTGATCCACTAGGATTAAGATGATTCTTTGAAAATTCTTTATATTGAAAAAATATAATTACAATCTCAAAGACTCGAGATACAAAATTTAAAACAGTGGAAAATGTGAATGCAATCTGTTTAATAACAACAATACACAGGAATAATTACAATTGTGGTTTTTTGCCTTATCTATGAAAAATTATATTATTTTCATAGGTTAATTTTTTTAACTAACATTTTTAGTGATTTAGCACATACAGTAGGTATTTATTTCAGGATCCATGTTTTTAATCTAATAATATGATTAAAAAAAAAAGAATCCATTGCCATCCTGTGGATTCCAACTCATAGCAACCCTATAGGACAGAGTAGAACTGCTGCATAGGGTTCCCAAGGCTAAATCTTTATGTAAGCAGACTGCCACATCTTTGTCCCATGGAGTGGCTGGTAGGTTTGAACAGCAACTTTTTGGTTAGCAGCTGAGTGCATAACCACTTTGACACCTACTTGGGTTTTTATAAATTCACTTTATGCTGTTTTATTTTTTTCCTTTAAATGCTTTTAATCGAGTTATTTTAAAAAATTATTACTGAGTATATGGAAACCCTGGTGGCATAGTGGTTAAGTGCTACGGCTGCTAACCAAAAAGTTGGCAGTTCAAATCCATCAGGCTTTTCTTGGAAACTCCATGGGGCAGTTCTACTCTGTCCTACAGGGTCAGTATGAGTTGGAATCGACTTGACAGCAGTGGGTTTGGGTTTTTGGGGGGTTTATATAGAAAAATGAGAGACAACACAGCCTTTACTGTCAAGTCAACCCCAACTCATGGCAACCCCATGGGCAATGGAAGGAAACACTAGGTGGTTCTGTGCCACCCCCATAACTGGTTGCCAATTGAACCATTGTGATCTAGAGTGTTTTAACCGGTTGATTTTCAGGAGTGGATAGCCAGGTCTGTCTTCCCAGTACATCTTTGTCTGAGACTTCACTGAGACCTGTTCAGCATCAGAACAACATAAAGCCTCCACTGAGAGACAGGAAGTGGTTGCTCTTGAGGTACATTGGCTGGGAATTGAACCCGTCTTCCATATGGAAGCAAGAATTTTACCACTGAACCACCAATGCCTCATAAAATCAGTATTACTAGCGTGTTTTTTCATAGAGTTTCAAGGATAATTCTATAACTCAGAAGGGGAGATTTATTTACATCAGATTATTTGAAAAGGCACTAAGTGGGTTTTCTACTAACTGTTTAGAATGTATCAATTGTGGCAGGGAAAAAAATATCATAAGATTTAGTAAAGCAAAAAGAAAGTTTTATTCAGCATATGTTTAAAAAGTCAAAAGTGGGAAGTGGACAAGCATGCTGCTGGAGCTAATATCTGCCCTAATCCAAGGAAATATTACAGAATAGGCCGAAGTGGGAAAATGGACAAGCATGCTGCCACAGCCATTTCTGCCCAAGTCCAAGGAATATTACAGAATGACCAATGTATATTAACATTACAAAACGGGCAAACTGTTGAAAGCTTCATCTTTTTACAGATTGGCTAGACACTGTGATCCTACATTTTGAATTCTTTCTTATCAATCACTGCTACCGGTTTCAGTAATGACAGGAGGGTCTTCGTTGGTCCAACAAATTTTCTATTTACAAAATACTAATAGAAAAATATAAGAGTGGAAAGTCTTTTGTGCACTGTTTGATCAGCTTACGTGAAAGGTTCCCTAAAAGATTTCTTAGCTATTGTCTTTGTATCTCAGGACCCAGTTGATGCATCTTTAGGAGTCTTTGCGAGCCCTTGTGATCCCTTGTGAGCCCAGCTCCAGCTGGGTCACATTCTCTATGCTCAAGAACAGGGAATAATGTTTCCAATATTATTTCCTAAATCACAATATAGACAAAAACAAAGAAAATCTGTTACCACAATAGCTTTATTCTTGCAGCCCAAAAAATGTGACACATTTATAGAGCAATGAGTTTATCTTGTTTGGAAGCATTAGTGCAGAACTCTTTCTAGAGAAAAGAGGAGAGAGGATGCAAAATAGGAATTTCACTGATCTAGGGGTTAGAAAACTTGGGTTCTCATCCTGACTTTGACATCAATCAGTTTTGTGATCTTGTAAGTCATTCAGTTTTTCTCAATCTCATTTGTCATGTCTACAAATTAAAAGGGCAAGAATAAATTACTGCCCAGCCCTTGGTGATATTGAAATATGTGATTTTAGTCACTGTGGGTTACTGCTACAGTGGCTTTTCTTACAACTTTTCCATATATGGCAAAGAGCTTAGGTCGTTTGATGACACTGGTTGATGGTTGAGAGATGTGGTAAATCATTGAGAATGGGAAAGCATAAAACCATCCAAATCTCAACAATTCCTTCTTCTTTGCTTGTTTTTGCTTAGAATCAACTAAAAGCGAACAAAGGGAATAAAACTAGACTTGCTTTGATTTGTTACGTGCTGCAGTAGGTAGAGACATTCTTATTTTTACCCAACCAGATCCTTATCTCTAATTCTGTATTTGATGAAAGAAGTAACTATAGAGTGATAAGATTCATTTCTGATTTTAATTCATTCTGGGCCCCAAATTTCAAGTAAATTTAAGTGTGTAAATGCAGGCTTCACTGACAAGGATACCATACAAATATTTTTAAAGTAGCAACAGAGGATGCAAACAGAGTGCATCTGTAGTGCTTACTAAAATGCTAAGATTATTTTATTTTCTCTTTGTGCAAGTATTCCTCAGCTATGCTGTTCCCATTCACTGTAATGGACTCACAGATGCTCACCCTGCCTGGAATCTAGATGTGTAACAAAGAGAAAGGTTCCTCATATGTAAAGGCATTTCCACCCTCAGGGTATTCTACAAGAGGTATTCTACACCCTCAGGGTATTCTATAATCCTGTACAGGCAGGATTAACTGATGAGGTAGATTGTTGACCTCTCTCTTCAGGGGCTTAGCCCTGGTGGTGCAGTGGTTAAAGCGATCAACTGTAAACTGAAAGGTGTCGGGTTAGAAACCACCAGCAGCTCCGAGGGAAAAAGATATGGCAGTCTGTTTCCGTAGAGATTTATGGCCTTGGAAACCTTTGGGCTCGCTGTGAATTGGAATTGACTCCATAGTGTAGTGGGTTTTCTTTGGATTTGCTTCAGGAGTTTGGTGCCAGGATCTCCTTCTGCCTCTTCCTTAAGTAAGTGGTGGTTAAACACCTCTCAAGCAGCTCAGCCATTATTAAATCAATACTTGTGCTCTGGGCTGTTGTGTCTTCTTGTTCCTTTTTCTCTCTTCTTTTTTCTTTTTCCTTCTCAGAGAAAGTTATCAAGAGGCAACTGCACCTTCAACTCTACTCTCTGTAGTTCCCTGATCTTCTGTTGGGGTTCAGACCCATATTTGCAATTCCTTATGCTCTGCTTTGCATATTCCTGGGATAAGCAGCTTCGGCCAGCACTGAATGCAAAGGTGACACTCACCTTAGAATCTCTTAAAAGAAACAAGACACAGTTTCATTAAAGAATTCCACTGTGCGAAAGTGTGGCACTGATGATGACGATTTAAAAAAAGGAACACTTAAATATGACTGTAAATTTCATAAAGCTGTTTCATAATATTATGGAGCCTGATCTCCCCAATGTCCCAGGGAGATAAACAAGGTCATTTTTATCCTAATTTTACAAATGTGCAAACCAAACCCAAGGAAATTAAGTGTATTCCTCAAGGTCTCCAGGGTAGGAAGCATCAGAACGGAAAAGAAAATCTAGAAGATCTTATGCGCAATCCAATTCCTTATTCATTTCATTTATGCTTTGTGTCTCTATGTTGCCCCAATTAACATGGGATTCCAGACAATATGCTCCTCTGCAGAGGACTGGAGTATTTTCAGCAGTGTTTTCTCCTCCATTTTACTCCAAGATGACATTTAACTGTTGTTCTTTACTGCCGGTTTACAGCATGTTTACCAATGTCTGTGTTGGGCTCTTTGGTCTCTAAGTCAATTACACCAAGGCTTATTGGCAAGATCCAGTGAGTACATGAAGAACAGGTGCTCATGGGACTCCACAAACAAGTGGTTCAATTAGTGCTGGGCTCACGACAGCAGTGCCTAATCGAGAGTCCTCTGGTATTTCTCTACTGTCAGTTGGTTGATAGAACTGAGCTAGATTCCACATGTTTGTTTCTTTATTCCCCACAAAGAACATCATCACTTAACTCTTTAGTTACTATTGGTTTAAGGGTGTACCAAAACCAAAATCCAAACCCAATGCCGTCGAGTCGATTCCAACTCATAGCGACCCTACAGGACAGAGTAGAACTGCCCCATAGACTTTCCAAGGAGCGCCTGGTGGATTCAACCTGCCAACATTTTTGTTAGCAGCCCTAGGTCTTAACCACTACTCCACCACGGTTTCCACTACACAATCAGGGATCCAAAATTCAAAATTCCTGGTGGCGTAGTGGCTAAGAGCTTGGCTGCTAACCAAAGGTCAGTAGTTTGAAACCACCAGCCATTTCCTGGAAATCCTATGGGCAGTTTTACCCTGTCCTATAGGGTCACTCACAACAGGTTTTTAAAATCCATATTACCAGCCAAAATTTTAAACACACTCAGTAAGCATACACTCCAATACTTAAAACACATACCATTTAAAATAATTTTTTTTAAATAAAATTTGATAACGAAAAGACCATCATTGAAAATTAACAACCTCTCTTCGTCCTTCTAAATAATGACTTTTGATAGTAAATGCTTAAAAGCCCAGTGCCGTCGAGTCGATTCCAACTCATAGCGACCCTACAGGACAGAGTAGAACTAGAGTTTCCAAGGAGCACCTGGTGGATTCAAACTGCTGACCATTTGGTTAGCAGCCGTAGCACTTAACCACTATGCCACCAGGGTTTCTGGTAAATGCTCACTACTAACAAATTATTTCTTTCTTTGGTTTTTCATAAAGATTCTTAAAAGAGTATCTGGCAGTAAACATTGTAGCTTCCAATGTTCTTTGGGGCCTTTTTAACACACACTAAACCTCATTATGATCCAGACACTGTTTCAGGTACTAATGCCAAAGCAGTAAATACAACAAATACTCTGCATCTCTGGTCTTGTGTTTTGGTAACGTAAGTTTCTTGACAACTCAAGGATAATGAGAAGGTGCAGACAAAAAGGAAAACATGAGTGTAATGGATTGAATTGTGTCCCCCCAAAATATGTGTCAACTTGGTTAGGCTATGTGTGGTTGTCCTCCATTTTGTAATTTTCCCGTGTGTTATAAATCCTAATCTCTGCCTGTGGTTAAAGAGGATTAGGGTGGGCTGTAACACCCTTGCTCAGGCCACATCCCTGATCCAATATAAAGGGAGTTTTCCTGGAGTGTAGCCTGCACCACCTTTTATCTTACAAGAGATTAAAAAAAAAGGAAGCAAGCGGAGAGTTAG